>NW_006262339.1:20412815-20450932 GCF_000493195.1 Citrus x clementina
AGTTGGTTTGCCCACAAATCCAAAGGCTGTAGAAAAATTTCGCTCAAAGAGAGTTGAGCATATTCACGACCGCTTGAAAAAAGCCAAAAACGGAAAACTCATTCTCATGCCATACAATCCTTCATAAGTTTGAATTTTCATTTAAAACTTTTACAGTTGTTTCTGAATTTATAGTACTTTTACAACTGTTTGTTAATTCATGGTTTTGTTTTCTGCTTTTTTTCCAACTGCCTTCTCTGTCTTGTAGCTACCATTGGGTTTTAGTTGTGTTTGACGTGGTGAAAAAGGAAGTGTTTTATGTGGATCCTGTGCAATCAAGTCCTTATATTGATTTAGAACAACTCCTTAAAATGTATGTATGCCAATCTATTTCATGCAATTGATATTTTAAGTTTTTTTCAATATAATTAAGAGATAACAGTTTACTTTTTTTTTTATAGCACCATGACCCTCTTCACAACAGAGGATAGTAAGAAAAATTGGCATTATAATTCTAAGATGAGAATTGTGAAGGTATAAAAAAAAGTAACCCTACAGAAACTATATGCGCTATCGATTACATAACTAAAATGGATGAGATTTTGTAAGTTTTTTTTTGTGTGTGGCATGAACAAGCTCCGAAACAAAATACATTAAAATTGCAATGTGGCTATTATGTGTTAAGGTACATGAAGGTAATAATAGCATATGTTAGTTTGTTAATGAACAATGTAAGTTGATGATGACATTTAGTTTGTTAATGAAAAATGTAAGTTGATGATGACATTTCTTAACTTTCTTTTATTCCATATACGTGATATTATTTTTGAAGTTTGACATCTTAATAATCTTGTGATTAACAGGTTAATGGAAAGAATGTACACACTCAAGACGAATTAAATGAGGTTCGTTTGGAGTGGGCTAACCATTTCTCTGACATCCTTGTTGCATCAGTAAAATGGTTAGTATGAGTATGAAACTATAAATATTAGTTGTAAAAATTTATTGAAATTAAAGTTATAGTGTCAAATTATAATGGTTACTGTTACCGAATTGTAGTGTGCATGTTTTGCATTCGATAACATTGGGTATTTTGATTGATTCTGAATAGATTGGTTTGCTAGGTTTGGGTTGGAGTGTTGCTAGGTATGTGGCTGGAATACCAGTGGTGTGGAAAGATGCTGAGTTGGAAGATGTTGGGTTGCTGCTGAATGTGTGTTGGGAGAGTTGTTGGGTAAGTGGCTATTGGAATATTGCCGTTAGAAGATGTATTACTGTTGGAGGTTTTGTTGGCTTGGTGGTTGGAATTTGACTTGCTTTTCTTGTAGTTTAAATGGATGAATGTGTTTTTATTTTTTTAATTTGGGATGTTGATTATATATGTATTGGTAGTGATGACAATATTAGATACTAGATGTATTTATTTTGAAATTAACTTATTGGAATGAATGAATGTTAATTAATATTAATTGTTTTTATTTTTTTCATGATGCTCATTTTTATTCATTAATTAAATTTGTAAACATGAATACAAAAATTAATTATAATCGTAATTTTTTTAAAAAATTTAACTTTATGATGGGAAATTCCCATCATAAAGTCTGTCATAACAATTTCCCGCCAAAAAAAATAATAATAAATTAACAAATGATAACATAATTTCCCGCCAAACCTTAATAATAAATTTAGCAATGACAATAAAATTTCCCACCAAAATTTAAAAATTTGGCGCGAAATTTTAAATAAATTCAAATTTTAATTTAATTATATTTTCACATTAAAGTATTGTTTGACGAATATATGACTGTAAAATACCATCGTTAATTCATGACGGCAAATATTCTGTCATAAATTAATAACAGTGACATAGATGACATATGAATCGTCTATCATGAACTCTCTTTTATAACAGTTATTTCCTATCATTTATTGCATGTTTTCTTGTAGTGACCCAAAAAATATGGTTTACGAATTTAAGAAATCCATCTACAGACTTAAGTAAGCATCTTGACAATAGTATTTCAAGTTTCATCAAGTGATCTTATTTGGTTTTGAGGTGAGTTTGGTCGAAGAGGGCATATATCATAAGCCCTGTAAGAGTAGTATACTTTTCTGGTTTTATATGTCAATGACATTTTGCTTGTCGGCAACGATATAGGCTTATTGCACAACACCAAGAGATTTCTAGTTAAGAATTTTGTGAATGTATTTTTGCAAATTCTCACCCTATTAAAGATCTCATGACACCCAAAAGGGAAAAAAAGTTAGAAAAAAGGTACTGCTATTTACAGTTATTATATTTTCGATACTCTAATTCTAATAAAATTTTATATCACTAAAATATAATATAATTTACTATTAAGAACATTAATATATTTTAAGAAAATTTTAATACCCTTAAAACTCATTTATACATATTATTGCAAGTAAAAGCATTAAATATAAGGTTTTTGTCATTATTGAATTTAATCAATTGTAAAAACAAAATATTTAGGGTCCATTTAGGATTTCTTTTGGAATGTTCAAAAGTGATTTTGAAAAGGTAAATTTTAATTTTCGTATTTGGTAAATTTTTTTAGAAATTACTTTTGGCAAAATCGCCCTATCCTACAGCAAATTTGGAACATAAAAAAAGAGTAACTTTTCAAAATCAGATTTTGAGAGTCACTTTTATACTCAAAACAATTACACATATATCCTCATATATATTATTAAAATCCACAATTATTCTTATTAATGAGAAAATAAAATCATTAACTTTAAAGAGATTATTATTAATACTAATTATATTGAGATAACAAAATAAAAAATAAGATAAATAATATAAAGTACTTATTTTCGTTATTAATTATCTTATATACACAATTAAAAATATTGTGTGTGTGTGTGTGTTTATAAATGTGTAAGTAAATTTTATTCAACGCTGTGTTTAATTCAATCATTTACATTCTTACAATTGTTCGACAGTAAGCTTTGCCGAACATGTACAACTGCTTTTAAAACTTATAGATCTTTCAAAAATAAATTTCATTAGATGTTTAACTAATTCTCTTCACAACTTATTATTTCTAGAGCACAGCTAATAGTAATTACTTTAGAAGCCACAGTATTACCAAACTGGCCTTAAATTCTACGTGATCTAGGAAGTCATCAAGCAGGACACATACTCTTCTCTTCAATGAAACAAATTGCACCATTTATATAGAAGAACATCACATACTCTTCTTTAATCATATGGTATTGTTCTTTTCTTTTTAATTAAGGGCTTATTATTTTTGGATTAATATTATATTCTTGAGTTTTATTTTCAGGAAAATGAAAAGTTCTTACTGCTGTGCCCTTCGGCTCCTTCCTCGGGCCCTCTTCTGGGCACTCAGACCGTCATTCTATATAAATGACCAATTCTTAAAAAAAAAAAAAAGTAAATTGTTATAAACTAATAGGTGAACTTTCACCATTTATCTCAAATTGGTAAATCATCATTTACCCCTTAGCTTTCCAACTCTATATATGTAATGTATTCATTCGCATTGGTAACAATAAAATTTGAAAGCTTATCAATAATAAGCTTAGTAATAAGGTACTTTTAAGTACTTTGTTTAATTCAAAATTTTTCTGTTATCTATTTATTTTATAACATGCTATCAACACGATGGCTGATTTGACGTGAGTAGTTGAATTTTTATTACTTGTGTTTATTTATGTTTATTTCTTTTATGTTTTGTCATCATTATTATGAGTTATTACTTGTGTTTATTTATGTTTATTTCTTTTATGTTTTATCACCATTATTATGAGTTTGTTATATTGTTTATTTTTTATGAAAGTTTTCATGGTTGGTTCTATAATACCGCCTATATTGTTATTATCTTTATATTATTATTCTAATATTGATTTACATGGTTGGTTCAACCGCCTGTCTTATTTTAACTTTTCTACTTGTATGACTTGTTCAACCGCCTACCCTATTTAATTTATTTGCTCATATGGCTGGTTTAATTACCTATTAAGTTATTTTAATTTCAATAAATTATAATTTGTTCTTGCATATACTTGTCTTTGAATATTATTGTTATATTCTGAAGTCTACAACACCAATGAGGTGGTGAGAACTTGAAGTTCTAAACAGCTACATAAAGTTTCTACATATTCTATCATTTCTGTTTTTTTATACTTAAATATTTATATTGTGACACTTATTTCTATTTTCTTTAATCATTAATAATAAGGGTACTAGAGAAATGGCCACGAATATGCAAATCCCTGCTCTTGAAGTTTGTGGAGGAAACTATCTTTTTTGGGTATTAGACGCCAAAATGCATTTGCAAGCTATGAGCCTGGAAGGCACTATAGTAGAAGGAAACGAGGCATCTCTTTGGGAAAAATCAAAGGCCATGGTTTTCCTCCGCCGCCATATATATAAGAGCTTGAAAGCTCAATATCTAACATTGGAGGATCCACTAATGTAACATATGCACTTTAATTTTTCCTAATTAAGTGTATGATTTAATTTTTTCTCTTCGATATTAATTTTAAAATTGTCACAACATTAAATCGAGATAAATTGAGCGCGATTAAAAGCTCGAGTAGTCGGATTTTATTTTCGTCACGGGTCCGGTATAAGCTTAATTTGGATTAAGCTTAAGTGCAAAAAAAAGAAAAGAAAAGAAAAAGAAGCCAGTTTCTATAAATGGAAAGGGGAAGCTGGTTTCCAAAAAAGGAAAGAAAGAGGGGCACGTGAGAGAGAGAGAGAGAAAGAGAGTTGACCCAATTTTGACCCGGATTCGATGCGACCATCGACCTTGACCCGGACGGATCTTGCGATTCCAGCCACCTCACCGGCCGAGCTTGGTACAGATCTGAAGCTTGGAAGCCGGCCGTCATAACCCAGCCGTCCTCGTTGCTGGAAAACGACTGGAACGCCGCCGTTTGAACCTAAAAAATTCACGGCCAAAAACCCATCACCATCACCGTCGATTTTGCCGGAGTTTGGGCACACCTCCAGCTGGGTTCTACTCCTCACGTCACCAGAATCATTTTCAACCAACCTTGTCACCTGAAACGGCCGGATTGTCGACGATTGGCCACTTGGAAAGCTCGCGGCTTTGGGAACTCGATCCACCGCCATCGCCGCGCGTGGGAGGTCACCGCCGAGACCATTGGACTAACCGAGGTCTGAACTATCAGACCTAAGCTTCTCGTCGTCGTTGACTAAAGTCTAGTCACCGTTGTCCGGCAGGGGTAATTCGGTAAATTCATAAACCTTTAGGGTGAATTTGTAATTTATGGAATCAGTGGATAATGTGCTAATTTTAGGTTAGGGCAGTGAGGTAATTTGAAATTACGAGGGTAATTCGGTAATTTAAGTCGTTAAGGACATTTTGGTAATTTTACGTGCCAAGGGTAATTTCGTAATTTCTGACATTGTGGTTATTTTCGTGATTTGAATTGAGGACAATTTAGTAATTGAAGATTCTAAGGATAATTTTGGTAAAATAATGAATTTTGGCATGTAGGGGTATTTCGGTAATTTTGTGCATGCGGGAATAGTTTATTGTTGATAGATATTCGTTTCGAGAATTATTATGTAAGATTAGTTGTATTTCAAATTTACGGAGAATGATTATGTCGTTTCCTTAATTAGGAGGATCTGCGAACGAGAATCAACCTGCGGACGTTATTGATACCGAGTCTGGACTTTGTCACTGTGAGTGGAATATACAAAATCCATTTTTATAGTATATGCTGATTTTATGATACAGTGCAATATGTTTTGATGAATAAGTATTTGATGCTTTGATTTAATGATTTTCTAGAAATTTGATTTTTATCTATGTGTTGATATTTATTGTTATTAAGAATAAGTTTGATTAATGATTTTATTATCGTTTTTGAGTAAACGCGTGATATTATAATTGAGTGGATTTGAGATATGTTGAATAAAAAGAAACTGAGATTTCAGATGTGATTATATGTTTATGTACATGTGTATAAATGTTGTTTGGAAAATCATTGGACAGTACCCTTCCCCTCCAGATACAGAGATATAGATAATACGAGATGAATGCAGAGATACAGATGAGATGAGATAGAGGCCTTTGGGGCCCGTCTAAACACACATAGAGGCTTTGGGCCGTGTGTTTGGGCGCTTTTGCCTTTTGGGGGCTTATGCATGCAGTATGATGATTACAAAGATACAGATGGTTCCCTGATTGCCCGTCCGTCGAGGTCCGGATATGATGAGATCATTCCCCTGGGTACTTGTTTGATGATAGTTTTTGGTATTCAGTATTTGATATTATAAGTATTATAATTTCATTGATTTTATGCAGATTTATGTAATGTTGTTATTTCAGTGCATGATTTGAATTAAATATGTTTATATAAGTTCTTATGATATTTTGATGAAATTGATTTGAGAAAGATTAAATTATTTTAAATAAATTTATTTTTCAAAAACTACTATCCACTCACTGAGTTCACTGAGTTTTATACTCACCTTATTTTTATTATATTTTCCCCCGCCACAAGAGATTTGCAGGTACATCAGTCGACCCAGCAACAATAGTTAGATTTGAAATTGTGGCCACGTGATGGTGCTAGGAGTCGTAGATTTAATAGTTTGATATTTGGGATATTGTGGATTGTATTTATTTATTATATTTTGTAATTAAGGATAACCATTGTATTTTAATATTAGAATGATTTGGGTGATATTTGATATGTTGACTTGATAAGTTGGTTATGAAGGATGGATGGATATTGAGTTATTTTTTGGAGTATTGTTTTGTAAATTGCAGGTTTGGGGATATTTTATTTATAGGGGAGATTTTGCCGAATTTTTGATAGAATTCTTAAATATCATAATTATTATCGATTCGATTATACGAGTTTAGATAGACTTGCCCTTGGGGTGCGGGACGGGTCGTTTCAACTAATTTTATAGAGTAACCTCAAGGAAAGATTTGACTATCAGAGGGATATTTCCCTACCAAATGCCAAACACGAGTGGTTAAACTTGAGATTCCAAGATTATGCAAGAGTCTTTGATTACGACTCTATTTTGTTCCGCGTAAGCCTAGAACTACAACTGTGTGGTGTAGAAGTTACAGATAAAGATATGCTTGAAAAGACACTCATTACTTTTCATGCATCAAACATTGTCTTACAACAATAATACCGGGAGCGTAGATATAGCAAATATTCTGAACTGATAACAACTCTTTTAATTGTTGAGAAAAACAATGACCTCTTGATGAAAAACCATGAGTTATGCCCAATAGGCTCTTCACCATTCCTAGAAGCGAATGTGAATACATGTAGCAATCGTGAGCGTAATCAAGGAGGTAAAAGAGATCTTGGTCACTACCATCGTGGTGGTTATATGCATGAAGGACAACAAAACAAAAAAAATGGATGAAAGTTAAATGTTTATGAGAGACCTAAATCCAATGATGCAAGAAAGAATAATGTTAGAAATGATAATGGAGAAATATGTTATCGACGTAGCAGAAGGACATTGGTCACAAACTTGTCGGACTGAAAAAATTTGGTGGACCTTTAACAGGCATCCAAGAAAGGAAAGGGAAAAATTGAGACAAATTTAGTCGAGAACTCAGATCTTGTCGATTTGACTCATCCGGATGCCTTTGATTTTTTTAAAGACATAGAGGGAAAAATGATAAATTAAGTAATAATAGAAATGTCCAGACTTTTATGCTAGTTGCTAATATGCTAACTTTTGTATCTGTTTGTAGTTTTATCAATTGTACTCAATGTTTATTTTGATGTCTAACACTTTTGTTTAATGTAAGGTTATGGATTTTAGAAATCAATTATCTATTTTAGAATAAAAAGCTTAAGATGTTTGCTTGGCTGACAGTGCAACCACACACACTATTCTTCAAGATAAAAAATATTTCTTAGAGATAAAATTACTTGAAGGAAAAATAAATATGATATCTAATCTTGTAAACTAAAATTACTTGAAAGAAAAGTAAATACTATATCTGGTCATGCAGACCTGATAGAAGGCTCTAGAAGTGCTATACTTTTGTTGGCAAGTGGAACAAAACTAATAATTCATAATGTTTTATATTCAGCAAAATCTAAAAGAAATCTACTGAGCTTTAAAGACATCCACTGAAATGGATATCATATTGAGAGTTCCAATGAAAATAATGTGAAATATCTCTACATTACTAAAAATGTCTTAGGAAAGAAATATATACTGGAAAAACACAAAGCATTCCCGGATTGTATTACATAATCATAAATGCAATTGAAAGTCATGCAGTGATGAATTAGAAGTTCACAGATCCAAGATATTTATGTTGCAGCACAATCGTCTCGAACATCCTGGATCTACAATAATGTGTAGAATTATTGAAAATTTTTATGGACATCCATTAAAGAACCAGAGAAGGTTCTATTGTCCAATGAGATTGTTTGTATCACTTGTTCACAAGGAAAATCTATAGTTAAACCATTCTCTTCTAAGGTTGGTTATGAATCTCTAATGTTTCTCCAAAGAGTTCAAGGATATATATGTGGGCCAATCCATCCACCTAGTGGACTGTTTTGTTACTTTATGGTGTTAATTGATGCATCTGCATGGTGGTCACATGTTTGCTTTATTTTCAAGAGGATCCTGATTTTTTATTCTCTTCTTTCAGGGAGCATTGTCTTTGGAACCAAGTGGTCTACCACGTTTTTGTAGCCTAATAAATAAGTTACCACTTTTACACTTGATTATTCAACAGGAACAACCACCCGGACTGACGTATTAGCAATTGGAATGTATGACTTGGTTGCCTTCGCTATATATGTAAAGGCATCTAACAATTATTTGTAATTTGTTGTAAATGTACTATCCTTCGCATTGCATTTTCACATTGATTGGTATGAGAATCTAGGTGAGACAAAGTGGAAACTTTCCAAGAGAATTCATGCCTTACTTCAGGAGGCTTTCCTTTTCTCAATGATAGAAAAATTGTCTCATCAAAGTGACAATCCGCAAAACGTGTAGTGAAAAAATCACCCATCAAGGATTCAAGATATCTGATAATTAAAGGTGATTTAAAGCCAACATAAATATAAGAACATACACAACACAACAAAAAATGCGTAGATGGGAAATTGTTAGAGTGCAATTTATGCACTAGTTTTGCATTGTTTACTTCCCTTAATATCGATATTTTGCACTTAATAATAATGATTTACTTGTGTTTTACTTTTGTAGGTGCAATTCTATTGATTTGTGATAAAATTGAGCTATAAGATGATGTTTAAAGATGATTATTCTCTTGGAGAAATTATGAGCGTCATAAGAACTTTGTTGATAAGGCGCGGGCGCATGCTGTCAACTACGGACCTACAGTTTTTAGTTTAACGTGTTTTGTATTTTTGGTTATTTTTGTAATTACGAATTTAATATTTTAGATATTAGTATTTTATTTTAAATAGAATTCTAGAGGAGAAGAGAGAGAGAGTATTTAAGAGAGGAATCTATTGTGAAAAAGGGGACATTTGGAGAAAAGAAAGAAACCCTAGATCTAAACTTTTCTCTTCTCTTTATGAAGAACTAAACCTATTTTTCTGGTTGCAGGTTAATGAAGCTTTGATTCATCACTACTGTGAGATCTTTCTTATGCTTTAATTGTTTTATTATTTTTTGGGTATTTGTTTATTCTCTGAATTATTTTCATGATTATGTTTGTTAATTAGGTAATTGGCCACTATTTAATTATCAACTTAATCTATTGTCAATTAAAGGATTCATCGTATGAAGAATTTAATGTTTGTGACAAATAACATAGCAGAGAGTTGTGTTGTGAGAATAAACAATCTAATTTAAATGAATCATCGTATGTGTTGATTAGGATTTGGGATCTGAATTAAAACTAAAAGAAGATAAAACAAAAACCAAAATAAACAAATCATTTGGGTTGCCTCCCAAAAAGCGTCTTTGTTTTATGTCTTTGGCTAGACATATTTATGCATCAATCTCCATAAATAGGACTCTCGAGAGTCATTTCCTCCACAATATTCATCGAAAAACCTTCATAAAAAGGTTTTAAACGATGACCATTAACCTTAAATGCTTTATCAGAGGTTGGACTCCGAATCTCAACTGCACCATGAGGAAAAACATTAGTAACAATAAAAGATCCTACCCAACGAGAACGTATTTACCAGGAAAAAGTTTAAGTTTAGAATGAAAAAGAAGAACTTTTTGACCAACAGAGAACTCCTTTCTCAAAATCATTCTGTCATGAAATGTCTTCGTCATTTCCTTGTAAAATCGCGAACTCTCGTAGGATTTATTTCTAATCTCCTCCAACTCTTGCAGTTGCAACTTCCTCTGCTTTCCCACTTCATCCATCCGCATATTGCATTGCTTAACCGCCCAGTATGCTCTGTGCTCAAGTTCTACAGGTAAATGGCAAGGCTTACCAAATACTAAACGATAAGGAGACATACCTATGGGAGTTTTGTAAGCGGTGCGATACGCCCATAATGCATCATCTAATCGCAAACTCCAATCCTTTCGATTTGGACTAACTGTCTTTTCAAGAATAGACTTGATTTCTCTGTTTGATATCTCAGCTTGTCCACTTGTCTGTGGATGATAGGCGGTAGACACTCGGTGGGTAACATGATATCTCTTGAACAAAGCCTCCACCACTCGATTACAGAAATGAGTGCCTTTATCACTTATCACCGCTCTCGGTACGCCAAACCTGGCAAAAATATTAGACTTGACAAAATCTACAACAACTTTAGCATTGTCAGTCCGGGTGGCCTTAGCCTCTACCCACTTAGAAACGTTATCCACTGCTAAAAGAATGTAAGCATTGCCAAAAGATGAGGGAAAAGGTCCCATAAAATCAATGCCCCACACATCGAATATTTCACATACAAGAATAGGGGTAAGTGGCATTTGATTTCTATGACTTAAATTACCAGTCTTTTGACAATTCTCACACGACTTACAAAACATGTATGAATCACGAAATAAAGTAGGCCAAAATAAACCACATTCTAACACCTTGGATGCTATCCTTTTGGGACCAAAATGACCACCACATGCATATGAGTGACAAAACTGAAGAATAGAAGGAATTTCAAACTCAGATACGCACCTTCTGATGACTTGGTCAGAGCAATGTTTTCACAAGTAAGGATCATCCCAAACATAGTATTTAGCATCTCTCTTAATTTTATCTTTTTGAGCCCTCGTCAGATCACTAGGTAGTGTTCTTGTAATTAAGTAATTGACAATGTCAACGTACCAAGGAACCATACCTTGAGTTACAAAGAGATGTTCATCTGGAAAATCATCCTTCAAAGATGCTGCTTCTTCACTCGTGGTCAATCTACTAAGGTGGTCTGCAACTAAGTTTTATGTTCCTGTCTTGTCACGGATCTCCAAGTTGAATTCTTGAAGCAGTAGGATCCAGCGGATAAGTCTCGGTTTCACTTCCTTCTTGGCGAGCAAATATCTGAGAGCTGCATGGTCAGAAAAAACAATCACTTTAGTACCCAATAAATATGAACGGAATTTTTCTAAAGCAAAAATAATAGCTAAAAGTTCTTTTTCCGTTGTTAAGTAATTGCACTGAGCATTATCAAGTGTTCTTGATGCGTAATATATCACGTGAGCAGCTCTTCCAACCCTTTGTCCGAGAACAGCACCAACAGCATAATTATTGGCGTCGCACATTATCTCGAAAAGTAGGCTCCAGTCGGGTGGCTGTATAATTGGAGCTGAAGTCAATAACTCCTTAAGCTTATCAAATGCTACCTTGCATGCTTCATTAAAATCAAACATCACATCTTTCTGAAGAAGCTTGCACAAAGGCTGAGCTATCTTCGAAAAATCCTTGATAAATCGTCGATAGAATCCTACGTGACCAAGGAAAGAACGAACCTCCCGCACACATGTGGGATAAGGTAAAGATTTAATAACATCTATCTTAGCTTTATCTACCTCAATTCCTCTAGCAAAGACTACATGACCCAAAATAATGCCTTAATCTACCATAAAATGACATTTTTCATAATTCAAGACAAGGTTTGTTTCAATGCATCTTTCAAGCACTTTCTTTAGATTATAGAGAAAATCATCGAAAGAATCAGCATAGACCGTAAAATCGTCCATAAATACCTCTATAGTGTTTTCTACATAGTCTGAAAAAATACTGACCATGCACCTTTGAAAAGTGGCGGGAGCGTTACAAAGACCAAATGGCATACGTCGGTACGCAAAGGTTCCAAAAGGACATGTGAAGGTAGTCTTCTCCTGATCCTCAGGCGCAAATGGTATCTGATGAAAACCTGAATAGCCATCAAGACAACAAAAGTGAGATTTTCCTGCCAACCTTTCAAGCATCTGATCAATAAAAGGAATAGGAAAATGATCCTTCCTAGTGAGTGAATTAAGCTTTCTAAAATCAATACAAACACTCCACCCATTCTGATCTTGGGTAGGAACTAACTCACTATAAGAATTCTCAACAATTGTTATACCAGTTTTCTTCGGTACCACTTGTACCGGACTTACCTATTTGCTATCCGAAATTGGATAGATTATACCTGCATTAAGAAGTTTTAGAATTTCTTTCTTCACTACTTCCATCATGAGTGGATTCAAACGGCGTTGAGCTTGAATTGAAGGTTTGGCATCTTCCTCCAGCAGTATTCTATGCATGCACGTGGACGGACTTATCCCTTTAATATCTGCAATTGTCCACCCAATAGCCTTTTTGTAATCCCTTAGCACTCTAATAAGTTTCTCTTCCTCTAAAGTACTAAGCTTTGAAGAGATGATCACCGAAAGTGTCTCATCATCTCCTAAAAACATGTACTTTAGATGACTAGGCAATGGTTTAAGCTCTATTTTTGGTGCCTGCAAAATAGATGGAAGAAGTTTTGCATGAGATGAAGGTAATTCATTATTAGACATATGATGAGTTAAAGTTCTCAAAGAATTTAATTCATAAATTGTCTCTTGCAATACAGAATTTAAAACAAACTCATTTTCATCCTTTTGCAATCCTTTGAGGCCCAAACTGTTATTTAAAGCAGCTACTAATGAATCTTCAACATCCAAATAAAAAACTTCCTGGACTATAGGGTTAATAACATCCATAGAAAATACCGAATGTTCCTCACTGGGATATTTCATGGCATCATACATATTAAACTCTATAACCTCTCCATCAAACTCCATAGTAAAAGTCCCTTTATGTACATCCATTTTAGTTCTAGCAGTCTTAAGAAAATGTCTTCCTAGCAAAATTGGGACAGAATTAGAGGAGTTATCATCTTCCATATCAAGTACATAAAAATCAGCAGGAAAAACCAACTCATTAACTTGTACTAAGACATCTTCTAATACCCCATCAGGATATGCATTAGACCTATCAGCTAGTTGAATTATCATGCCAGTTTCTTTTAATTCATCAATATTCAAAGATAAATAAATAGAACGAGGCATGACATTAATAGAAGCTCCTAGATCTAACATAGCCTTCTCAACTCTAACACTACCAATTTTGCAAGGGATAGTAAACATACCTGGATCCTTGCACTTAGGAGGTAGTTTCTTTTGGAGAACTGCTGAAACATTCTCCCCTATGTGAACTCTTTCATCTCCTCTTAATTTTCTCTTGGAGCTGCACAATTCCTTAAGGAATTTAGCATATCGAGGTATTTGTTTTATAGCATCTAATAAGGGAATATTTACCTCAACCTTGCGAAATGTCTCAAGAATGTCTTTCTCTTGTTCATCCTTCTTGGATTTTGCAAACCGGCTTGGAAAAGGAGGAGGTATCACAATAGGTAGGGGTTTCAAATTGTGCGTTGGCATCCATATTTGATATCAGCTCCCTTGCTTGAGCAGGGGTCTTGTTCACCAACACGCCTCCACTAGCAGCATCTATCATATTCCTATCCATCAATGACAGTCCTTCGTAAAAATATTGAATAAGAAGTTGATCAGAAATCTGATGCTGAGGACAGCTGGCACACAATTGTTTGAATCGCTCCCAATACTCATACAAAGTCTCCCCAGGAAGTTGTCTGATCCCACAAATGTCTTTTCTGATGTTAGCAGCTCTTGAAGCAGGAAAGTACTTCTCGAGGAATTGCTTCTTCAAACCATTCCACGTTGTAATTGATCCAGGAGGCAAGTAGTACAACCAGTCTTTAGCTAGTCCATCTAAAGAGAAAGGAAAAGCACGCAGCTTAATCTGTTCTTCAGTCACGCCTTATGGTCTCATACTTGAACACACAACATGAAACTCCTTAAGATGTTTATGAGGATCTTCACCTCCAAAACCATGAAACTTGGGTAATAAATGAATAAGACCAGACTTTAATTCAAAATTTACCTCCAAGTCTACATATTGAATGCAGAGTGGTTGTTGATTCAAGTCTGGTTCAGCTAACTCTCTAAGAGTTCTTTCTACAGGTGCAGGTCTATCCATCACTTGTTCTTCTAAATCACTAGATGATTCAACTAAATCAGGCATTGTATCTGTTTTAAAAAGCAAAGGCGACGAGGATCGTTGCTTAGCTCGCTTCGTCTGCTGTCTCAACTGGCGAGCTATCTTCTCAATTTCAGGATCAAACGAAAGTGTACCTGTACGAGAAGAACGAACCATACACCAAGTAAAACGTAAAAAGGATTAAATAAATGACACCAATCCCTGGCAACGGTGCCAAAAATTTTATGGTTGTCGAAGCCAACAAAAATAAATTCCTACTCTAAATAAATTATGTATAGTGATTGAGCAGGGTCGTGTCCACAGAGATCGGTAATTATTTAAATCCTTTTAAAACGTAAAACATAAAATGGGGGTTTTGGTGACAATAATGAAAATCAAATTAAAATAACAAGAATGCAAATTAAAGTTGTAATTCAAATTGGAGAAAGCTCTGGTTGAAGGAATTAACTCAGCTTGATTCGACTACTGATCATTGATTCAAATATAGATTATTATTACTTATGAATAGACCGGTTATAGCTATTGAGACCCTCTAATAGCCAATCTCTCCTTAACTAGTCGATAACCAAGGTACGACCGTTGGTTATTTCCCTAATCAATAGACAACCCTAGATACGATCATAGGATTTAATCAATTGACAGCCTGAAAGACCAGAGAGACCCAAATCCTAATCAACACATACGATGATTCATTTAAATTAGATTGTTTATTCTCACAACACAACTCTCTGCTATGTTATTTGTCACAAACATTAAATTCTTCATACGATGAATCCTTTAATTGACAATAGATGAAGTTGATAATTAAATAGTGGTCAATTACCTAATTAACAAACATAATCATGAAAATAATTCAGAGAATAAACAAATACCCAAAAAGCAATAAAACAATTAAAGCATAAGAAAGATCTCACAGTAGTGATGAATCAAAGCTTCATTAACCTTCAACCAGAAAAATAGGTTTAGTTCTTCATAGAGAGAAGAGAAAAGTTTAGATCTAGGGTTTCTTTCTTTTCTCCAAATGTCCCCTTTTTCACAATAGATTCCTCTCTTAAATACTCTCTCTCTCTTCTCCTCTAGAATTCTATTTAAAATAAAATACTAATATCTGAAATATTAAATTCGTAATTACAAAAATAACCAAAAATACAAAACACGTTAAACTAAAAACTGTAGGTCCGTAGTTGACAGCACGGGCCCACGCCTTATCAACAAAGTTCTTCTGACGCTCATAATTTTTCCAAGAGAATAATCATCTTTAAACATCATCTTATAACTCAATTTTATCACAAATCAATACAATTGCACCTACAAAAGTAAAACATAAGTAAATCATTATTATTAAGTGCAAAATATCGATATTAAAGGAAGTAAACAATGCAAAACTAGTGCATAAATTGCACTCTAACAATTTCCCATCTACGCATTTTTGGTTGTGTTCTGTATGTTCTTATATTTATGTTGGCTTTAAATCACCTTTAATTATCAGATATCTTGAATCCTTGATGGGTGATCTTTTCACCACACGTTTTGCGGATTGTCACTTTGATGAGACAATTTTTCTATCATTGAGAAAAGGAAAGCCTCCTGAAGTAAGGCATGAATTCTCTTGGAAAGTTTCCACTTTGTCTCACCTAGATTCTCGTACCAATCAATGTGAAAATGCAGTGCGAAGGATAGTACATTTACAATAAATTACAAATAATTATCAGATGCCTTTACATATATAGCGAAGGCAACCAAGTCATACATTCCAACTGCTAATACGTCAGTCCGGGTGGTTGTTCCTGTTGAATAATCAAGTGTAAAAGTGGTAACTTATTTATTAGGCTACAAAAACGTGGTAGACCACTTGGTTCCAAAGACAGTGCTCCCTGAAAGAAGAGAATAAAAAATCAGGATCCTGTTGAAAATAAAGCTCGAGCTATAGACATACCAACATTATCTAACTACTAGAAGAACTGATGGTTCCTTAAGAGGCACATGTTCCTAAAGAGACAGTAACCCATGAAGAGGTAGGAGAATACAAAAATGAGGAAAAATCCGTAAATTTTACTTATACAAAGGAAATATGGGATCATAATAAAATAAACATCGACAGTGTGTTTTCATTCACAGTAGCTATTGAAATTACAAAGGATTTCGAGTATAAAATTGACAATGAATGTAGGCAAAGGCATGATTGGCCTCAATGGAAAGATGCGATTCAAGCAAAATTAAGTTCTCTGGCTAAACATAAAGTCTTTGGACTTGTAGTTCAGACACCTAAAGATGTCAAACCCGTTGGATACAAATGAGTATTTTTAAGGAAACGTAATGAGCATAATGAAATTACCATATATAAAGCGCGACTAGTCACACAAGGTTTCTCCTAGAGACCTGGTATTGATTATGAGGATACATATTCTCAGATGCTATTATGTTTCAATTTCTAATCAACTTAGTAGTCTCTGAAAGACTTGACATGCGTCTCATGGATGTAGTGACCGTATATACGTATGGGTCACTCGACATTTTTTTTTTTATGAAAATCCCTAAAGGATTCAAAATGCTTGAAGCATTTAAATAAAAAAGATCATAATCTATGTTCAGGCAAATTACCATGGTTATTATACAGATTAAAACAATCTAGATGCATGTGGTACAATCATTTGAGTGAATATTCGATTAAAGAATGATACAAAAATGATTCGATTTACCCATGTGTATTCATTAGAAAATCAGAATCTAAATTTGCAATTGTAGCAGTCTATGTTGATTACATGAATTTAAATAGAACTCTTGAAGAGCTACTAAAAACTACTGAATATTTAAAGAGAGAATTTGAAATTAAATATTTAAGAAAAATAAAATATTGTCTCGACCTATAGATCGAGCATAAAACAAACGGAGTGCTTAGTCATCAATCAACTAATATTGAGAAAATATTAAAACGATTTAATATGGATAATGTTCATCCAATAAGCACTCCTATGGTTGTTCGATCTCTCGATCTTAAAAAGGATCCATTCCGGCCCAAAGAGGATGACGAAAAGATACTTGGTCCAGAAGTGCCATATTTAAATGCAATCGGCACGCTTTATTATATCTAGCTCAATACACCAAACCAGACATTGCATTCTTTGTGAACTTATTGGAGAGATTTAGCTTAGCATCCACACATTGACATTGAAATGACATCAAACATATGTTTCAATACCTTCATGGAACGTCAAACTTGGGTTCTTTCAAACGAGCCAACAGAGAATCCTAGTCTTATCGATTATGCAGACACAGGTTACCTATTTGATCCCCATAAAGCCCACTCACAAATAGGATATGTTTTCACTTACGATGGAACAACAATTTCGTGGCGATCTACAAAGCAGACTTTCGTTGCCACCTCTTCTAATCACTCAAAGATCCGTACATTGTATGAAGCAAGTAGAGAGTGTATTTGGATGCGGTCTATTATCCATCATATTCAAAGCACATGCAATTTGGCCTTCGCAACAGATGTTCCAACAATTATACACAAAGACAAGGCTACCTATATTGCTCAAATTAGAGAAGGATACATAAAGGGAGATAGAACTAAGCATATCTCACCAAAGTTTTTCTACACTAATGAGCTATAGCAGGACAAGAAAATTGATGTAAAGTAAAGACACTCCATTAATAATCTTGATGATCTTTTCACTAAAGTTTTTCCCACATCGACGTTCAAGAAGTTAGTTCACAATATTGGCATGCGTCGACTCAACATATTATCAAACTGATACTTGATAGTTGAGGAGATATTTCATCTGGGGGAGCATATTTTGAAGATAGGAGTTCTTGCATCTATATAGACAAATGTGTACTATACTCTTTTTCCTTCGACCAGGTTTTGTCCCATTGAATTTTACTGGCGAAGTTTTAACGAGGTAGTATTAAACAAACCTAATTAATTACATAAATGGTAAAGTTCAAGGGGGAGTGTTATAAACTAGTAGGTGAACTTTCACCATTTTGTAAGTGAAAAATGTCCCACATCGGCAAGTGATGATTACAAACATAATGATGAACTTCCACCATTTATCCCACATTGGTAAATCATCATTTACCCCTCAGCTTTCCAATTCTATATATGTAACGTATTCATTCGTCTTGGTGATAATAAAATTCAAAAGCTTATCACTAATAAGCTTAGCAATAAGGTACTTTTTAAGTACTTTGTTTAATTCAAAATTTTTCTGTTATTTATTTATATTTATAACATAAATGTTTTAGTTCAGCTTTTTAACCTTTTTTTTCGTTGCTTGCCTTGTTAGGGACTCATTTTTCTGGAACTTGTCATTGTTTTTTTGGTCGTTGAGCATAAATAAACAGATATACGCTTATTATTGAAAAAAAAAATCAACTCTATTTTTAAAGCAGTGATATCGAGTAAAATAAAATATTTAACTTGTTTCAGTATTTTGGAGATGACGCACTCGTGGAGCGCGAAGGATTTTGGGATTAACAAAAGAACGGAATGGAGGATTTATATATAGGAAAGAGTTGGGTATGGACTGTGGAATGGAAATAAAATTCTGTGAAAGTCTGTTAAACGTAAAATGGAATGAATTTAATGATTGATAATTAGATAAATACACATCAAATCTCTTTAATTTTTCAATCAACCTTTTTCTTTTTTTATTATTACAGAAGACTATTAAATATACGTAGCACACTTCTATTTATTGATCCCCTGCTAAAATACAATTAAATACCGAATTAATTTGTTAATCCCATAACAATAATCTTGTCAATAATTAATTGTTTTACTTATTTATAACCGTAAACAAAGAAATTACATCTCCAGTGATTGTCCATGCAATCTTTGGCTCTGTTCGGTGATTTCTTTCCATTCTCGACCGGCTATTGCTTCCAAGTATATATAGGAATTTGTGTAGCTAGCTATATAAAGAATTGTCTACCAATATTCAATTGAACTCATTAATTATCTTTAATTTTTCTTTGGGCGATGCATCTTTGAAACGCGATTCACGTGTAAACATTATTGCAATGGAAGTTAAACGTGATTCACGTGTGAACTCATGATTAATTATCACATTCATGTGTTTACGTAATCGAAGTAAGAGAGGTTACGGAGGCTTTCGAAAGATCGTTACACATTAACTGACTTGTTATTTTTCTTTTCCCCTTTCTTCCTTTAATAATATTTTATTGCATTATTAAAAAAAATATCATTTCATATTTCATAGTTAAAACGTCAAATTTCTATGTTTACATATATGATGCTGAAAATTATATCTCATTAATGTCTTTTTAACTTTTGTTTTTCACTACAAGAAATTAGGATATATGTGACCGCAAAAGCAGCTTTTTACACAGTGGTTCGTGACCGTATACGGCTTTTGTGGCCTCTTATATGACGGTCAGACAGCCGTCACATATATACTAACTATGTGTCAATTAGTAAAGTTACTAAATCATTTCATACCATAATAATGAAAATATTCTTGAAAATTGTTAATTTGTTTTTAATTAGAAAAATATTAACAATAATTCAAAAAAAAATAACTATTTCCATTTGAAAACCAAATCCCAAATTCGCTGCTCCTGTCCATTTTGAAAACCAAAATCCTAATCCTAACACTAACATGTCGCCGGTTAATGGAAAATGCCGACGATCTTCTTCTTCATCTTATTCTGCGATCTTCTATTTTGGTGGTTGTTACTAGGTTTTGCAACTGCAATTTCCCTGTCAAAAGAGACGGTTACACAACATTTAATTTGGAACGCGGCGCATATAAAAGCATCTCTAAAATGCTCTTCAAATAAGATTTTATGATAATGATAGAACCATAGAGTCTGAACACCCACCTCTTCGGAGTATAACTGTTGACCACGGTGAACCTCCTGTCCAAATTAGAGCTTCGCCTTACAAAATTCCAAAACCTAATGATTCTGATTCGAATTTAAGTAGTATTATCCAACAGAATAATTTCTGTAATACTAACTTAAATACGATCGGAAAGCAGTTGCTAGAATCGAAAACCAATTTCAAAAGTCAACCATTACTGTTTCGTCTATTTCTCCTGTTCCATCAAAGTCAGATTCTGACAAAAAGCTTAAGGAACCTATTTTCAAACCTTTTCAGGTCTCGAAAACTAGCCAAAAGCTTGTCCAATAGTCAAAATCAGATTTTGCTAAAGCCATTAGAGAACAACTAGATAGGATAGAAGCTGCTTCTTCCTCATCTAGCAAAGTCCAAATAGCCCCTGATACTCCCCAATCTAGCAAGATTGGAGTATTAGAACAAGACCAAATGTCTATATCCTCTTCTGACATAGAGGCCTTCAAAGAAGAACCACCTACTCCTAAAGCCAACAAAGTTCATTGGGAATTAGCCCTTCCCACTGTCAAGACTCCACCGAATCTAGCAATAGATAATAGACCAAGTGCCTTAAATCAATCTCGATTTAATGCATCTTCAGTCTATGAGTGGAATATTGATGGTATGTCCGAATACAATATTCTAGGATTGTTGCAACAGATGACTATGGCAGCCAATGCCTATAAAACACAAGCGGGAACTTCTGACAAAGCTATTGCAGAAATTCTCATTGCCGGTTTTACTGGTCAACTAAAAGGTTGGTGGGATCATCTTCTCACTACTCAGCAACAATTAGACATTCTAAATTCCATTCAAGTTGATGAAAATGGAGCACCTATTCTTGATGAGTTCAACAATCCGATTCAGGATGCTGTTGCTACTCTTATTTTAACCATTTCTCTCCATTTCATTGGTGACCCTTCACACCTCCGTGATAAAAATGCTGAGTTACTATACAATTTGAGGTGTAGGAAACTTAGTGAATTTCAAAGCTACAAAACCTCCTTCTTCACTAGACTCTTTCTAAGAGATGATGCAAGTCATACTACTTGGAAAGAAAAATTTCTTTCTGGATTACCTACCCTTCTAGGTGAAAAAGTAAGAAATTCTATTAAAGCCCTTTATGATAATCGTATTCCTTATGATGAACTCACCTATGGTGAACTAGTCAGTTTTGTCAATAAGGAAGGTTTAAAGATTTGTCAAGATTTGAAATTACAGAAACGGCTCAAATGGGAGCTTAAAAGGTCTAAACAAGAGTTAGGCAGTTTCTGTAAACAATTCAATTATGACCCCTTTAAAACTTCTACCTCTAAAGATTGTGATGGTGAGTGTTCTTCTAAACCTCGCAGGAAACATTACAATTCTAAAAGCTATAGGAAACCTTTTCGTGATTTTAGAGAACATTCTTATAAGAAACCCTCGAAGCCTTATAAGAAGCCTAATTTCTCTAAAAAGAAAGAAGTTAAAACCAAACCAAAGACTCCTTTCAATTACAAAGAAGCTATATGTCACAAGTGTGGCATAAAAGGTCATACTGCAAAATATTGCAGAATGAACAAAAGGCTTCATGAGCTTGACCTCGATGAAGAGGTCCTTTCCAAATTGGCCCCTCTTCTTATTGAGTCTTCTGATTCTGAGTCTTCCATGTCGGGAGACAGTGACCCCTACCAAGTCGATGAGTTAATTGATTCAGAGGATTCTGCATCTAGCAGTAGTGAATCTGAATCTGATTCGTTTTTAAAGAAAATCAATGTTTTGACTAAAGACCAAGAAACTTTTCTTGAACTTGTAAAGCATATTTCCGATCCAAATCTTTAAAAAGAATATCTTGATAAACTTTTGAAAACTTTGGATTTTAACAAAGCAGAGACTTCTAAAGTCCCAATTGTTAAAAGGAGTTCTTATGATCTTACTCAGATTTTAGATAAAAAGAAAACAAAAAAGTCAACACCCACTATCCAAGATCTTCAAAAAGAAATCAAAGACATTAAACTTGAGATTAAGGATTTAAAAGAAAAACAAAAAAGTGATTCTGAAACTATCCAACTCCTTTTACAAAAGCAATTACAGGATAATTCAGATAATGAGCCAAATCCTGATGATGGTGATAATATTGATCAAAACTTAGAAAACATTGAGTCCGTACCTAATGATTTTCTATTTGTTTTAAAACAAATCACCATGAGAAAATATTTAATTAAAATCACTCTGGTTTTTTCATATGATTTTGCAATGGATGCCATTGCCCTTTTTGACACTGGTGCCGATTTAAATTGCATAAGAGAAGATATTGTCCCCAAGCGATTTCATGAGAAAACAAAAGAAAGACTTTCTGCCGCCAATAATTCAAAGCTCAATGTCACCTCTGAAGTTGAGGCTTCTGTTCATAATAATGGATTCGAATTTAGAACTTCTTTTATTCTTACAAATGATATTCATCATGCTATCATTTTGGGAACCCCTTTTATAAATCTTGTAACCCCATATACTGTCAACTATGATAGTATATCTTTCAAAGCAAAAAATGAAAATTTTGTTTTCCCATTTATTGAAAAGCCAAAAACGAGGAATTTAAATATTGTTAAAGCTTGTTCTGTTTATCATAATCAAATTAATAATCTTATTAGATCAAGACAAATGATTTAATGTTTTTACAAAAGGATTTGAATTTAAAAAGAATTGAGACCCATTTACAAAATGATTTCATTAAAAGAAAGATTTCCGATTTCAAAACCCTTATTGAAAAGGAAATTTGTGCTGATTTACCTTCTGCTTTTAGGGATAGGAAACAACACTTAGTTGATTTACCTTATGAAAACTCTTTTAATGAAAAGCAGATACCCACTAAAGCCCGTCCAATCCAGATGAATATGGAATTGGAACAACATTGCAAAAATGAAATAAAAGATTTAGAGTCAAAAGGACTCATTGTAAAGTCCAGATCCCCGTGGTCTTGTGTTGCTTTTTACGTGAATAAAAACTCTGAAATTGAAATAGGCATACCAAGACTTGTAATAAATTACAAACCTTTAAACAAAGCTTTAAAATGGATTAGGTATCCCATACCTAATAAAAAGGATTTGCTGCAAAAACTATGTTCTGCTCTTATTTTTTCAAAATTCGACATGAAATCTGGTTTTTGGCAAATTCAAATTCATCCAAAAGACCGTTACAAAACTGCCTTTACTGTTCCATTTGGACAGTATGAGTGGACTGTTATGCCCTTTAGTTTAAAGAACGCACCCTCAGAATTTCAAAGAATTATGAATGATATTTATAATCCTTATTCTGATTTTTGCATTGTTTATATTGATGATGTATTGATATTTTCAAATTCAATTGATCAACATTTCAAACATTTAAAGACTTTTTATTTTGCCACCAGAAAGGCTGGATTGGCAATTTCTAGTTCTAAAGTTTCTTTATTTCAAACAAAAGTCAGATTCCTTAGTCATCATATTTCTAAAGGAACGATCACCCCAATAGAGCGATCCCTTTTGTTTGCTGATAAATTTCCCGATAAAATTCTTGACAAAACCCAATTACAAAGATTTCTTGGAAGTTTAAATTATGTTCTTGATTTTTGTCCTAACATAAATAGGATGTCTAAACCTTTGCATGATAGGTTAAAAAAGAATCCTGCCCCATGGACAGATGAACATACAAAAGTTGTTAGATTAATAAAGCATTCTGTAAAAAACATTTCATGTTTATTTCTTGCAAACCCTGCATTACCTAAAATTGTTGAAACTGATGCATCTGATTTAGGTTATGGAGGCATACTAAAGCAAAAGGAAAATGATAAAGAATAAATAGTTCAATATGTTTCTGCACATTGGAATGAATGTCAAAAGAATTATTCGACCATCAAAAAAGAAATTCTTTCCATTGTCTTATGCATATCTAAATTTCAAAGTGACTTATTAAATCAAAAATTTTTACTTAGAATAGATTGCAAAGCTGCAAAACATGTTTTAGAAAAAGATGTTCAAAACAGATTTTTGCACGATGGCAAGCCATTTTAAGTGTTTTTGATTTTGATATTGAATATATTAAAGGTGATACAAATTTTATTCCTGATTTTCTAACCAGGGAATTTTTGCAAAACAGATAATGCCGCCAAAGAGAAGAGACAAAGGTAAAGCTGTTGTTCTTAAAGATACCGAACCTACAAAGACCCCCATTGAGCCTCAATCTACTCCTTCTAAAGACAAGTTACTTTCTTCAGCCATGCCTATTAAATCTTGGATTGAAATGGTCGAAGAAACACAAGAAACCCAATACAAAGCCACCTCCTCGCAACAACAAGTAAAAGAGTGGATGGAATCCATTTCAAAATCCCCTGAACTTATGCTTGCCTTACAAGGCATTTCAAAATCCAAAGCCCTTTCTCAAATCCCCGAGAAACAAATCACTACAAAACCTTCTTCCCAAAGTCAAAATATTGTTTTATCTGGTGAAAGTTCATCTTCTCAGATTGTACTTTCCCAGCCAACTCTTTCAAAGACAACTTCGGCTTGGTTTGACAACACCCATTTCCAAAATGTTTTAACTATAGAAGATGGGTTTTACCATTCTGATCCTTTTCAAACACTTGCAAAGTTTTTTCCTCAAGGCTGGTTTTTTAAACCATGGGATTTAACAAAACCCCAACCTTATTATCAAAGCATTTTGGAAGCCACTGAATCAGTTAAATTTAAACATTTTTATCTCAGTGATTCCCATTCTGATCCGACTTATTCCACAGCCACCATATTAAAAGTTTTGAGCCCAAAACAATGGGGTGACCTACTCCATAATCAAAAAAGATTTCCCTCCAATTTCCAAATGCGTTTACCACATTGTTTGACTTTCTCCTACTGGGATTATCAACAAGCCTGGTATAACACATTTTTCTTACAAAATCCTAAAAAGTCCCATTCATGGTTATTTTTCTTCAATTCAAAAATAACCGTCCAAAGCCTTCCCAATTGGTTTAAACATTGGTGGACTCATTTTGGCCCTATCCCCGATATCTTGACACCAAATGCCATTAACTGTTTAAACTTATTCAAAGCCCATTATACTCCTTTTGATTCCGAGAAAAGGTTTCCTCCCTTTCTCTGTTTCTGTACAAATTTCTTCCTCCCATGGGTATGGATGTGGAATCTCCGATATCATACCCAAGATGCCCAACTTATCATACAAAGAACATTTAAAGTCAAATTGTGGTCAAAGTTCGATGAACGGTCAAAATTGACTGAAGCCTTGGTCCAAACTTGGCTCTCTGCCAAAGGACTCCTTCAACCCACCATAAAAAACTCCAAAGCCCAACAGACCTTTTTGACTCAAAAATCCAAAGCCTAATCTCTCTTGGCCAGTGGCAAAACTGAAGAAGAATACTTCAATGTTATGCAGCAGCTTCTCGCCACAAGATCAGAGACTTCTGTTGCAAGTTCCTCTTCAAACACTTCAGGAGATGAAGAACCTTTTATTTCTCTTGGTGATGAAAATGAAGATGACTGCTTCGGCACTTTCTCTCCTATAAAACATTAAAGGTATATTAAAGCCAAATTAAAGTCTTACTTATTTGTATGTGTGTACAATTTTGTACTTAAAAAAAAAAAAAATTTCGGGTGGTCCTCTGGACACAAGTGAGAGCGCACATGTCTCTTCACCCGGAGTGTATCTTGTATCTTGTATTTTGTATTTTGTATTTTGTATAAAGCAACAGCCCTGCTACAGTACAGAGTTCCAAAGTTTACTGTGCACTCAAAGCTCCGCTACAGTGAACAATGCAGAGTTCCAAAGATTACTGTGCACTCAAAGCTCCGCTACAGCTTCTCTCTCTTCTTCTCTCCCTTCTCTCTAAACACCCTTCTCTCTCTCTTCTTCTTCTTCTCGAGATTAAAGAAAATCTTCTGTATTCAAGGAATTTTCCCTAAGTTCCTTGTTTTCAGACTATTTTCCGATTTTCCATTCATAAAGCTGTCGAATCAAAAGAAATAAATGTAAAGCATCTAATTTAAAGCAATTTTTCAATTTCATGTACATTTAAATTTCCGTCCTTTTATTTTCTGCAATTTACTTTCCTGCAATTTAATTTTATGTACATTTAAATTTCAGCAATTTATTTTTAAAGCATTTACTTAAAGCAATTTTAATTTTATGCATACATTGCAGACTGATCTGTATCAGATCTGCCATACAAATTGTACATTCCTCTGAGGCAAAGAGACCAGATCTCGATCCTCAGTTGTAAATCTTCTCTTCTCCCTCCATCCCTTCAGAGCACCATTTCCAGGAACCGGATTTGGTACTGTGTTTGTACCCAAGCCTTTAGATGTATGTTTGTTGCTAGGCTTGTTAAAGAATCTAATTAATATTTGGTAAAATATTGTTAAAATTGAACAACCGCGTTTAAAGAATTTAATTTTTTATATGGTAAAGAAAAATTGATTTGGTATATCAGCTGGACACTTGAGGATGAGGGCTACTGGTCCAAAGCGCTATTAAATATCGGCTTTAAAATAACTAAGCCGGAGCGATTCCTCAGATAACAACGCTACGTGCCATTTCAAATCTAAAAGTTGACTAACCGCGTTCCAAATAAGATTTTATTACTTATTTAAAGAGTCACATCAGCATTTAAGACCCCAAAATACACTCCAATTAAGATTTTTCAAATGAAAAATAATTCTCTCTTCAAACTTGTAGTGTTGTTTTCTTTCTCTTCAATTTATATTTTATTACCTTTTATTGGAGAGAGAGAATTTATTTTTCCTTTGAAAAAATATTTATTTGATTAAAATAATATTAACTTATTTCTATTTGAAGAGTCTTTTAAAAAATAATATATTTTTTCACTCCCCTCTTTGTCACATAATTAACCAAATAAAATAATTGAAAAGTAAAATTAATAGACTTTTTTTTGGAGATACTCTAACTCCTCTTTACAGTTACAAAGGCATCACAAAAGGTCATATGTAACTGCAAAATAACGGTCATATAAATCACTTTTTCTTGTAGTGAATTTATTTTTTGCGACTTTGATAATATTCCTCGATGTATTGGTTTTAGCAGAGAGGAAGTTTTCTTGCCATTATCACGATGATAAGCACTATTTATAAAACATAAACATTGTTAATGAGTTATTAAGGTCTCAGTTCTCTGTAAGTTGCAAAAATTAGCTAACTAATAAACATGTAGAGTCTGTTTAATAAAAATATTGAAGAAGAACTGGAGCATAAATAGCTAAACTAATATGAACAAAATCGAGCAAAGTCATACAATTTTATGTCAGCTGAAAACAAATCTACACTCATATAATATTATAATATGACAGACAACAACAATACTCATATTTTTATTCAATTAAACATAAGACAAAAGAGAACACAACATGTACCTAACCAATATGGTTAGGGTTCCTCCTGTATTAAGGAACCAGTTCAGAGGCGAATGTAGTGTAGGACTAGTGGGGGCTCAAGCTCCCACTGAAAAAAATGAAAAAAAAAAAAAACTCCTTTTTATTTTAAAGAAAAGTTAATAAATTTTTAAATAATCCCTGTCAGATTATTAAATAACCCCGTTCTTTCAGTTTCTACAACCACATAAGAGAGAATATTTTTAACAATGAAATTTGTGAAGAATAAACTTCGCAATCGGATGAGAGATGAATGGATAAATAATAATTTGATTGTTTATGTAATAAAGGATGTATTTAATAGTGTTGATAATGA
This sequence comes from Citrus x clementina, assembly GCF_000493195.1. Taxonomy (NCBI): domain Eukaryota; kingdom Viridiplantae; phylum Streptophyta; class Magnoliopsida; order Sapindales; family Rutaceae; genus Citrus; species Citrus x clementina. Next base: position 20,440,895 of record NW_006262339.1, read on the forward strand.
ATCTATTGCATAATGTTTTCAGAATATGAAATCGCGTAGAGAACAATTGTAAATGTGTTATAAAAAATTTTATATATTCAAGTTTAAGTTTTTATATTTTGTTGTTATTTAATTTAGCCCCCAATAAATTATTTTTCTAGATTCGGGAACCACAAGAAGATTAAAATTGTCATTTTTTAAGTCTTTGTCAACAACAATGCTTATTCACATGTACATAAATTAAAACATGAATTATAAGTGATATTCAAATGAACTTGGCTTAAAAAACAACCTGCGCAACGAGTTTCCATATATTCTTCAAATCAGAAAGGGAAAGTTCTCTGCTAGCTTTTGGTGAACTGTAATCAAAAGAAAGTTGTAGACTTGAACGAGTTTCCATTTCTGCTGGTTTGATATGATATGATACACACACACATACATACATATATGTATGTATCCAAAATCTAGAATTTTATAAAAATCTAAGAAAATTATTAAATTATGAAGTTTAATGGCATAATTACACAATACTATTAAACTACACAATTTAATAACTTTTTCAAATTTTAATAAAGTCAGGGATCCTAATCAAGTAGTCAACAGTGCCATGGTATTCATTAATTACGGATCAACGGCTGAAGTTTTGTTATAATACATAAATTGTCAAGATTAAGGGCCATGGTCAAAAGATTGTGATAAGTGCGAAATATGCAAGGTCTAGTCCACAATAATATCAGTAACTGTAAAAAGGAAGACAAAGAAAATGATTAAATACCATTATCAACTATCGAACAAAAGCGAAGCAAAATGCATGGCATAGACAACGAATCAACAGTTGACAGTTTTTCGCAAAATAATTAAGTTTAACGGCTGTGAACACAACTCAAAATATCATTTTAAATGATATGACTAGGGGTGTTCGCGGATGAAATTTTGCATATTGGATATAAATTCATATCTAATTCACGAATTTACGAATTATAAATTTTCAATTCAATCCAATTCACAAATTGGTGAAATTTAATTCAAATCCAATCAATAAGTTTGTGGATCAGACATAAATTTGACCTAATCCATATTCAATCACCATTTTATTGATTGATTTGTGAATTAACAATTTTTAATTTTGTCCAATCCATGAATTCATTAAATAAGAAAATCTAATATAAAAATAATTTTATTACTAATTAAATTCAAAATTGAATAATATTTAAATAAATTAGTTGTTTAAATAAAACCAGAATAATACATTTAAAGTTTCAAAATATAACACAGCAAAGAGAAAAGATCACATTTGTTTAGATTAAAATATAAAAATTAACTAAAATTATTAAAATTAGCTATTTAAGAAGTTATATTTGTTTATTTAAATATTTGATTATTAAATTTTTTTATTATTATTGGATAAGATATAATATGGTATTAATGTAATTATATTTTAATTGATTTATTCATTAGTAAGTAGTAATGCCACATTTACAATTTTTATTTTTTAATTTAATATTTTTGTTTGTGGATTTACATAAGTAAATCCATATCTAATCCACTATCTGTTAATTTTTAAATTATCAATTGAATCCAATCCATCAATCCATAAATGAGATTTTTAATGGATTAGATAGATTAAATTAAATTCAAAACACCCATAGATATGACATGAATCAATTAAATAGTGAGATAATGTTATTAAAATTATAAACAATCGTCAAGTATTTAATAAATATATGACACATTATTCACCACGAAAGAAACAAAATCGAAATAAAATTTTTAGATATTTATCTGCTTTTTAAATGATTGCAACAAGTGTGAAACACATGGTTTGATGGTCCACAAAATATATAATTGTCAAAAAGAAGACGGATAAAGTAATTGCTGATAAACCATCTTGTACTTTATTGCAGTACAGCATGATTCACACTTATCCATCTTGTACTTTATTGCTGCACAGCATGATTCACACTTTTTGCAATCAGTATTTAAAGAAAAGAGTTTTTAGAGTGCACCAGTGTTACTGCACTTAATTAAAAGATATAAAAAATCACTACATAATTGATGGTTGTATACAATTAGGGAGTTCCTATATTACATTAAATGTAATATATACATTCCACAGCAGTTTATTATTCGACAGCAGTTCATTATTCATAATTTGTGTGGTTATTGTGAAGTGTGTATGTTACATTTCATGTAACATAGCATTTGCCATACAATTAAATTAGGCATGTTATATATACATATATATTTTGAATAAAGTATTTTCAATGTACTTTAAAAATTCTCCTATAAACATGATTATTATATGGCAAAAATTCCCACCCTATAAAAGATCTCATCATAGCCAAAAAATAATTATATATTTAAAAGAAAGGGTAGATGTATTTTGAAAGAACGAATTAGATATGGAAATAAATAGTGTGTGTTTATAAAGTCAATAAATGTCAAATGGAATGAATTTAGCGATTAATAATTAGGTAGGTAAACATGAGATCACTTTTTTCGATCAACATTTTTTATTATTAAAATAGGCTATTGAATATTCGTAGCGGACTTAATTCTATTTTCTTCCTCAGCTAAAATACTGTTATCACCAAATTAATTCGTTAATCTCAATCTTTTTAATATATAATTGTTTTAATTATTTATTTATAACTCTCTGGGCAGGTATGCATAGTCGTGTATGTTATTTTGCACGTTAGGCCACGTGTCATCTGATTATCAGTTGGCATCTAAAAGTCTGACTAATGATCAAGTGACACATGGCCAGACACGCACAAGTACATATGCGATGGCAAACACCAAATCAGATTTCGTTATTTATAAATGCAAATTAAGAAAATTAGAAGATCGCCCCTGATTGTCCATGCAATTTTTGTTGGCTCTATTTCGTGATTTCTTCCCATTCATGTAATTCCATAATTAATCCCATAATAAGTAATATAGATCAAGAAGCAAAACAGCAAATAACTAATTCCATAATCCCTAGATTTATGGCATAATCGTATATATTTAATTTTCTAGTTTAGCTTTCTGTAACGCACACCTCTACTGCATAATTCATTAGTCAAGAGTAAACCTTTCGTTTTCTAACGATGAGTATCTGCAAATTAAAAAAAAAATTGTGCATTCACATTTTAGTAGCTGCTCGTGCCTGTATTAGTCGTGACTTGCTTTCCTTTCCGCCCCGAAAATCTTAATTCGGGGGATTAATTGATGTCGTTGTTGGGGAAAAATCAGGTTTTTAAATTTTTATAAAACCTTTTAAGATCGTTCTCAGATAATATATAAGAATTTATAATCTAGAAATCGTACCTTGAAAATCCGATTTGGCTTTTTTCGCTGAAGTGATTTAGGCTCCTAGATCACGATCCGTCAACACCATGCTTGTTAGATCACAATCTGTCAACACCACGCTTGTTAGATCACGAATTGTCACCAATGATCTTCCAGGTTATGACTCAGGTTTGATCTGCACTTGACGTGTGGGTGCCTTTATCACTACCAAAGCAACTAGCACGAAAAAATTTTTTCTCTCAACAATAGAGAGAAAAATCTTTTTCTCTCAACAATAGAGAGAAAAATCTTTTTCTCTGATCTGTATAAAGTGGCTACTTTCTTTTTCTTTAGAGAAAATAAGTCTTTTATATCTCCCTTTAGTGAAAACTCTAGGCTCCAAAAAACTCAGGTTACTTACTTTTTCTATAGGGGACCCACCATATAAAATAACATAAGACCCCTTACACATAAGCTAATTAAATAGAGTCTCCCACTAAATGATATAATTAGGCTTTTGACCCAAATAACTAGTTATCTTACTTATTAATCCAGTAGTGGTGCAGTCAATTAAATGAGCTAACCCGGGGATCATTTGTGAACATACAATAGTGGCTATAACAATTAGGCCTGTAATTAAACTAGCCTACTTATTTAATTCCAAATCTACTCTACTAAAAGATTGGAATTGACCTCCATAATTGTATGCTCGACTAATAATTTGTCCCAAGCCACATTAATTTCTTTACTGCACAATCCTTTGTACCACATCATTAATTAAATCGATATCTTAACTGTCAAATCAATTTAATTACATCTTGTTCCTTGATACTTACTGGTTTTCTCTAATGATCATTTTCAACATACTAAATATGTTGACACACTCTGGCCAGAGAATTCTATGATCAAGTGCTGAAAACCCATCAAGAGATGTGTTGTACAAATTCTATATTGTTAATCCATAACTCCAATACTCATAATTGCTCCCACCAAGATACCGGGTAATCTTGACCATAAGTATGTGTCGTGCCCATTGGTAACTCAAATGGAATAACAATTACAATCATGAAATCACAATTAACTCAAGATTAAGATTACAGTAAAATCAATGCCTATGAGATTTAATAAGTCTGACAGTTATTATAAAGTTAATTAAATCTCATATGTGATTCTGTTCAATGTAGTCGTACTGCATCAATAAATTCATACATGATTAAGATAAATCATTCAATAAATTTATTACAGTATATACCTAAATAAAGTGTCCAACTTTATTTATCAACTGCGAACTAAATTTATTTAATCATAAGATAACTTGTATTTATGTCTTCTGTGAATCCACATGGTGATCACATAAATACATATAATATGATTAATTGGACTTTAATAAAAATATTAATGCAATTAAGATATTTGAATAAAATACCCCATTAATTTTATTAATCAGAAAAAAAATATTTATTACAATTAAATAAACACATATGCTTTTAAAGAACATATTTTCCCAATAGTCGTAGCCTGAAATATTGCTGATGTCTTCACTAATTTTATTAGATAGTAGAGAGAAAGTATTCCTTGATGAAATTGTATTTTAGCAGAGAGGAAGTTGTCATTAGGGACATGCTTCTTAAAAATGGGAGAAAAAGTTGTAATGCCATTTTTTTTTACGATGATACGTGCTATTTAAACTAATAAAACATTCTTCATTAATTATAAAGATCTTGTCCGCTGCGACCTACAACATTAGTTGATTACTAATAAATATCCAGAGTTTGTTTCACAAAAATATTCAAGAAAAGAGAAAGCATAATTAAAAAGATATGGCACAAACAAAATATTACATACTATGCACAATAATTTTATTTATTAAGAAAGACAAATTGCATGAATACAAACAAAGAAAATCTCTTGCATATCTCAAGAGATCTTACTAATTAAACTAAAACAAACTGGCATTCACGCGAAACCATCGACTGGTAATGACAACGAACGGTGCCCACCATTTATTCAATTATTACATATAACACATCCAAAAGAGTAACTCTGTTTATATTTAACCAGCGTGATTAGGGTTCCCTCTATATTGAGAAATCAGAAGAAAATCAAGATTGTGATCCACAACCTCATCATCAGCAACACTTCCAAGATATGGGTCACCCCAACTTTCAGTCCAATCGTTATTACCTGAAAAGTTCATATTATAAAATACACGTATTAAAATAAAAATTATAAATGATGTTCAATTAAAAATGCATGGCCTATATATAAACCTGCGCAAGGAGTTTCCATGATCTTCAAGTCAGAAAGAGAAAAGATCTTTGCTAGCTTCGGGTGAACCGTATTCAAAACTCAAAAGGTAAGTAGTTGAGTTTGAGCGATTTCTAATTTCTGGTTTGATCTTATATATAGATCAAGTAGCCGACACTGCACTGCCAACGTAGCATATATATATATATATAATCCATGGAAGACTCTAGATAATGGATCAACGGCTCAGGTTTCATCCTACAATAAGTAGGTAAGATTAACGGCTAGAGTTATTGCATGTGCGCAACATGGTCCACAAAACAAATAATTGGAATAAAAAAGACGGACAAAGTTATAAATACCATTGAACTCATTGATTAAATACCATTATCAACTACCAAAAAGAAGGGAAGCAATAGTGCATGTATAGACAACGGACCAACGGTTGAAGTTTTTTCGCAAAATAATTGAGTAAGATTAACGGGTATGATCACAATACAAAATTTCATCTCAAATGATATGACATTAACTAATTAAATAATAAGATAATGTAACTAAAATTATAAACAAGTATTAAGTAATTGGTAAATATACGACACATTATTTCCCATACCATTCGAGATGCAATTTAAAATAAAGTTTTTAGATATTTATATGCTGTTTAAATGATTGCGACAAGTGTGAAACACATGATCTGATGTTCCCAAAATTATAATTGTCAAAAAGAAGACAAACAAAGCAATTGATGATAAACGATCATTACTTTACTTCAACAAAACATGATTCCCAAAATTATTTTGAAAAACATGATTAATTAATTAATAATCACTTAATTAATCTATGTATGTTATAAACATATTATTTTGAAAAATAACTATATAATTGATAGTTATATTTAATTGAACTACTCATCTTATATATACATTAATTGAATATAGTATCTAAGGTTATATAGATATATATAATATAAAGAATATTATTATATAGGGCAAATTCCCACCCTATAAAAGATCTCATGATAGCCAAAAGATAATTATATATTTAGAAGGGAAGGGTAGATATATTTTGAAGGAACGCTTAGGTAAGCAAATAAAATAGTGTGGGCTTATAAAGTCATTAAATGCCAATGAAATGAATTCAGTGATTATTAATTAGGAAGGTAAACATGAAATCTCTTTAATTATTACAATAGGCCATGGAATATTCGTAGCAGACTTAATTGTATTTTATGCCTCAGCTGAAATACTGTTTTCACCAAATTAATTTGTTAATCTCAACATTGTTAATGTATAATTGTTTTAATTACTTATTTATAGGTTTTGATTTGGTGCGCACAGTCGTGTATGTTATTGTACACATTAAGCCATGTGTCAATTAATTATTAATTAGCATCTAATAGTTTGATCAATGATCAAGTGACACATGGCCTAATGTGCACAATAACGTACATGACAGGGAGCACCAAATCAGATTTCCTGATTTATAAATTCAAATTAAGAAAGTTAGAAGATCGCTAGTGATTGTGCATGCAATTTTTGTTGGCTCTATTGGGTAATTTCTTACCATTTCTTGTAATCTCGTTTCGGGCTACTGCTTCCAAATATAATATTATATATATATGAGATAAACTTACACTTAATTTTAACTGATTTTTTCAACCTTGGATAAATGATTAATCAATGGTCAGGATTAGATGTAATTAATTATGCTGACTACATTTATATATAGTTAATAATATAGATTTTTAGGCCTATATTTTCTCTCTCCAATTTACTCATTCCTTAATTCATTTTCTTTATTCTCTCTGTCATCTTCTTCATGATTTCACAGTATAACAAAAGCTTGTTGCATTGAAAAATAGAAAAGCTGCAGAATGCTTCAAAAGTCAATAATCTGTTATTCCTTTTCTTTTTCGAAGAAAAAATATTTATTTTCAATCTCTATTATTATAAAATTAAACACAATGAAGCTTTCGAAGATAAAAGCTTCATTATTGATCTATAATTTTAGTTGAGGAACTGTGAATCAATTAATATTAGCTTGAATAAAAATCAATAATTTTTGTTGAAATAATTTTTTCCCATTAGTACACTTTGAAGACCGAACATTGCATATGTGCTTCAGAAAAATAGAAAGTAGGAATTCTATTACAAATGCTTGAAAATACTGTCAATAGGTTGGAAGTGAAACAACTAATGAGAAGTTGAAATAGAAACGAGGTAAGAGATAAGTTAAAAGAATAAAATAAAAACTATGGATGGATAAGTAAATAAGTAGGAAAGAGAAATGTTAATTAAGAATGACTGATTATATACAATTAATAAATTATTATTAAAAATCTATGTTATTAAATCAATGTAATCATATCCATCCATTGATGTAGGATGTTATTTTAGGATTTTAGCATTTTTATTATTTTAGGATTTTTTATTTTAATTAGGGACAATTGTTGTTTATGTTTTAATCTTTTATTTCTAATATAATTCTCATTTAGATTTTTTGTTTAAGTTAATATAGGGAAATAGGTTTGCTCTATTATAAATAGAGACGTCTTCTTATTAAACTACAACAATATTGGTGTTTAGCGACAAAAGATTTTTAATTGTCATTTTTAACGATAAAAGATTCGTTGCTAAAGAGAACAGATTGCAACCAAAATTTTTTTCGTCACCAAAACATTTTAGTGGTAAAAAATATTTTGGTGCCCAAATCTTTAGTGACAAAATTTTGACAGACTGCGATAAATATTTTCATCGCAAAAAGTACATATTTAGCGATGAAAATCACTCTATAGCGATGATCTATTTCATCGCTAAAGACACCTATAGTGATGAAAAACCATATGTTGCAAACATAGTTTTAGCAATGAACCACTTCGTAGCTAATTATGGATTTGAATTAAATTTTATAGCGACGAAAAAAAGAGCCATCGCAAAAAGCACACTATGGCGGCGAAATTGTTATCGTCGCTAAATCAACTTTTTGTGATTGACACTACTGATTGACACTAAAAAGTGTACATTTAATAAGGATAAAATTATTAGTTTTTTACTTATTGTGTCGATTAATGCGTTCATTATTTCTAAATTATTTTAATACTCCCCAAATATATTTTATGTTAAATTAATTCGTAATTTGTTAATTTTTATCTTGTAAATATTTTTCAGGAATAAAGATGGAATTAGAATTGAAAGCGGGAACAAAGAAGAACTACTGGAACATAATTGAAGAGATGTAATAATAAATAATAAATAAAATAAAATAAAAAATAAAAAATAAAAAAAGAACAAAAGCATGTTGGTGATGGTCAGGAGGCCATCACGCCTCCTGACCATCACACAATTCAATATATATATATATATAATATAAAAATAAAATAAAATATTAATATTAATAAAATAAAAGAAAAGAAGACGATTCCCTTACCTATAAAAGTCAAGGGGATGCAAGCCAGAGGGGGATCTTTTTCAAAAAGCCGAGAGAGCAAATTTTGGAAAGCGGAAGCCGAGACTGAAGATTTTCTTTCTTTCCTTGTTTCCGTTTGTATCAATTTTTTTTGTAATATATTTCAAAAAGTTTATCAAATAAAAAGAGTGTTGTGCTTTCTTTCAATATGAGTAGCTAATTTTATTAAGCTGAGGTGAAGGGTGAAGCTCAATGTTTCAAACTATTAATTATTATTATTTTCTCAAAGGAGTTTTTTAAATTCTTTTCGAATTATTTTATATCATGTTAATTTATAAATCTCACTGGATTTTATAGTATTTTGACATAATGTCGACACATTAATATAGTGTGACACATTACGTACTTTATTCTATATTTATCCACATACATAAAATTAAATGATATAATAATTAATTGGTAAAAGTGAGGCAAAATATAAATGACAGAGTATTAAAATTACAGTTTGAATACAGAGAGTGGATCCTAAACCTTAGCTTGATTTCAAATAATTTCTTTTCCCCACAATTAATTTTCTTAGTTTTACTAGATTTAAAACTCCATGTGGTTCGACCCCGGTCTCACCGGATTATATTATAACTAGACACTCTTATACTTGAGAATAATACACTTTTGAGTCGTGTCAAATTTTTAGCGCCGTTGCCAAGGAGTTTTCTAAATTTGGTATTAGTTTGTCTTTACTTTATTTTTATTTTTTTAATATATTTTTTTTGTTTTGTCATTACCTTCTTTCCGTAATTCTATTTTATTCTCTTTTTGTAAAACTTCAGTTAGCACCCCTCTTCTTTTCAAACCTTAACATTATCCATAAAATTTGTGAGAAACTTCATCTTAGCCCAAAAACCCTTGCAAATCAGTCCCCAAATCAAATTTATTTCTTTAAATTTTTGCAATTTACTTTCCGCATTTATTTTAAATGGTCGGTTCTATCGCCTAACTGTTATTTAAATTTTGTTAATTTATGTATTTTTATTTATATGGTCGGTTCTACCGCCTAGCATTTTAATTTCAGTTTATTTATTTTTGTGCATTAATTAATTTAATTTTATGTTTTATTATATGGCTGGTTTTAAA
>NW_006262339.1:20451032-20512041 GCF_000493195.1 Citrus x clementina
AGAGTTTCAATTTTTTTAGTGCAGAGAGGGCTCCCAATGAAAATTTTTCGGAGCACGCCATTGAGGAGGCCCTGCAAGCACAATTTTTAAAAAAAATTCTTCCCACCCCACAGAACAAATTCTTTCAAAAGAAAAATCATCACTTTCACTCAAAAACTAGGAGAAACTCTCTACCAATGTTGGGATAGGTTTAAAGAACTACTTAACATTTGCCCACATCACAGTTTTGAAACATGGATATTAGTGTCTTATTTCTACGAGGGATTAACATCCCAAGGTAGACAAGTAATTGAAATGATGTGTAATGGTGAGTTTAGGGATAAAAGTCCTGAAGATGCATTAGACTATCTTGACTATATAGTAGAAAATGCACAACACTGGGATACAGTTGGTTCTTATGAGTCGTCAAGTAAACCCAAGTCATCTCTATCTGGTGGAGGCATGCATAACCTTAGGGAAGACCATGATTTTCAAGCCAAATTTGCATCATTAGCTAGAAAAGTTGAAGCATTGGAGTCGAAAAAAAAATGATCATGTAAAGTCTGTTCAAAATATTTCATGTTATGTTTGCGATTCTACTGACCATTCTACGCAGGACTGTCCAACTTTACCAGCTCTGAGATAAAGTCTGCATGAACAAGTAAATGTCATTGACAATTTCAAAAGGCCAAATCCAAATCCATACTCCCAAACTTACAACTTTGGTTGGAGAAACCGCCCAAATTTCGGTTGGACAAATGACAATCATGCACAACCTTCACAATCAGTTCCTCCACGTCAAAATTTTCAAAACTCCCAGAGTTACCCACCATAGGTCCCACCACCAAGAAAAACTCTAGAAGACACATTGCATTCGTTTATTGAAAAACAAGAGTCGATCAATAACCAAACGATGCAAACCTTAACCAATTTGACAGAAACTATCTCCAAACTTACATCTGTTCTGACCATACATGAAAAAGAAAAGTTTCATGCTCAACCTTAACCAAACCCCAAGAGTCAACAACATCCTCAAATGGGAAATTCAGGAAACCAAAATATGAGTTAAGTCAAATCGGTTATAACCCTTCGTGGTGGTAAAGTAGTCGAAAAACACATTGTGGACCCTCGTGAAACTAGTAAAGATTCAATTTCAGAAAATAGGGAAGAGTCTGTCGAACCTTTAAACTATGAAGAAATAACCAACTCTCCTCTTGTACCCCCATTTCCTCAAGCACTGATCAAGCCAAAGAAATCAAACCACAGTCCAGAAATTTATGAAGTTTTTAAACAAGTTAAGGTCAACATTCCTCTACTGGATGTCATTAACAGGTGCCTTCTTATGCTAAATTTCTGAAAGATCTGTGCACAGTGAAAAGGAAACATAAGGTGCAAAAGAGAGCTTTTCTAGCAGAACAGGTAAGTTATATTCTCTCAACCAATAGTGCTTTGAAATACAAGGATCCTGGTTGTCCAACTATTTCTTGCACTATTGAGGATCATAAAATTGGACATGCTTTACTTGATCTTGGTGCTAGTGTTAATTTGCTTCCTCACTCAGTGTACCAACAACTCAATCTCGGTGAGTTTAAACCAACTTCTACCACTCTTTTACTTGCTGATAGATCGATTAAGGTTCCAAAAGGAATAATTGAAGATGTATTAGTCCAGGTCGATAAATTCATATATCCTATGGATTTAATTGTTCTGGAAACGGAACCAATTGCTAATGACTGCAAACAAATTCATGTTATTTTGGGTCGACCATTTTTAGCTTCTGCTAATGCTTTGATAACTCGCATGAATGGATTAATGAACTTATCTTTCGGCAACATGACACTGGAACTCAATGTGTTCAACATGTGTAAACAACCTCACCACCAAGAAGATGATGATCATGAGAATGAGGAAATTGATCTCATCAAGCCAATCATTGAGGAACACATTCAGGATGAGAATTTTACAAACTCTGTTGAAATTTGTTTTGCTGGTTCTTTTGAATCAAGTAAAGAATTAGATTATGATACTACTAACACATGTCCTACACTTGATTATATGCAGGTACCTATAGGTGACGATTACCAATCGAACTTTGAAGATACGGTGCAACCTGAAGAACCAAACGAAGAGGAAGCACCAGAGCTCGAATTAAAGCCCTTACCAGAAGAATTGAAGTATGCTTATCTTGGAGAGCAGCAGATATATCCGGTGGTAATTTCTTCTCAGCTCACGCATGATCAAGAAGGTAAGTTGTTATCTGTACTAAAAAGGCATAAAACTACATTTGGTTGGACCTTAAAAGACATAAAAGGCATTAATTCTTTAATTTGCACACACCGAATACACTTAGAGGAAAATGCCAAAACAACTCGTCAACCACAAAGAAGACTAAACCCTCATAAGAAAGAAGTGGTAAAGAATGAGGTCCTTAAACTACTAGATGTAAGAAGTATCTACCTTATCTCTGATAGTAAATAGGTAAGTCCAATTCAAGTAGTACCAAAGAAATCTGGAATAACTGTTGTAAAAAATGAAAAAGGTGAACCAATCCCAACACGAATTCCATCTAGTTGGCGCATGTGCATTGATTACAGAAAATTAAATTATGCCACTAGAAAAGATAATTTTCCCCTTCCATTTCTAGACCAAATTCTCGAAAGAGTAGTTGGACATCCCTACTACTGCTTTCTTGATAGCTACTCTGTCTATTATCAAATCCCTATAGCCTTAGAAGACTAGGAAAATACCACATTCACATGCTCATTTGGAACATTTGCATTTAGGAGAATGCCCTTTGGACTTTGTAATGCTCCTGCAACATTTCAAAGGTGCATGCTAAGCATTTTTAGTGACATGGTTGAAAATTGTCTAGAGGTTTTTATGGATGATTTAACTGTATTTGGTAATTCTTTTGATACATGTCTTGATAATCTAGAAAAAGTTTTGGAAAGGTGCAAAGAAAAAGGACTAGTTTTAAATTGGGAAAATTGTCATTTCATGACCACTTCTGGAATTGTCTTAGGCCATATTGTGTCTTCAAAAGGAATCGAAGCTAATAAAGCCAAAGTTGAAGTCATTTCGAAATTTCCCTCACCAAAGACAATTAGAGAAGTCTGTTCTTTTTTAGGACATGCAGGGTTTTATAGGAGGTTTATAAAAGATTTTAGTGCCTTATCTAGACCAATTTGTAACCTCCTAATAAAATATACACAATTTGAATGGACTAAATATTATCAACAAGCTTTTGAAAAGATAATTAGTCTTTTGACATCAGCCCCAATAATACAACCCCTTGATTGGTCTTTACCTTTTGAGCTAATGTGTGATGCTAGTGATTATGTCGTTGGCGTTGTTTTGGGTCAAAGAAAGGAAAGTAAGCCCTTTGTCATCTATTATGCAAGTAGAACTTTGAATAGTGTTCAAATGAATTACACTACAACTGAGAAAGAACTACTTACTGTAATATTTGCATTGGATAAATTTCGTTCGTATTTAATTGGTTCATCTACTGTTGTTTATTCTGATCATGCTGCTGTGAAATATTTAATGTCAAAACAGGATGCCAAACCAAGGTTGATACGATGGATTTTGCTACTTCAAGAATTTAATTTGATAATTGAGGACAAAAAGGGCGCTGAAAATGTTGTTGCAGATCATCTTTCAAGACTTACAAATGAGTCTTCAATTGAAACAACACCCATCAATGATTCTTTCCCTGATGAATTTTTGTTTTCTATAAACAAAATGCCTTGGTATGCTAATATTGTTAATTATCTTGCAACAGGTGAAATGCCATGTGACTGGAGTTCCCAAGACAAGAAGAGATTCTTAATAGAAGTAAAAAACTTTTACTGGGATAAACCATACATGTTCAAGTACTGCTCTGATCAAATTTTTCGAAGATGCATACCAGACGACGAGGTAAGTAGGGTCATTAAATTTTGTCATTCTGAAACATGCGGTGGCCATTTTTCTTCAAAAAAGGCAATTGCAAAAATATTGCAGTGTGGATTTTATTGGCCTACATTATTTAAAGATTCACATGCATTCTGTAAAATGTGTAAGAATTGTCAAATGGTATGATCTATTTCAAAGCGAAACATGATGCCTTTAAACCCCATCCTTGTCATTGAAATATTTGATTGTTGGGGAATTGATTTTATGGGCCCTTTTCCATCATCATTTGGATTTATATACATTTTGGTTGCTGTTGATTATGTTTGAAAATGGATCGAGGCGATTCCTTGTCGACACAATGATCACAAGATTGTGATCCGCTTTTTAAAAGAAAATATTTTGAGCAGATTTGGAATACCTCAAGCCATTATCAGTGATGGAGGTAAGCATTTTTGTAATAAGCCATTTGAGTCCTTAATGAAGAAATATGGAATTACACATAAGGTTGCTACCCCTTATCACCCTCAAACAAGTGGTCAAGTTGAATTAGGAAATAGGGAGATAAAACAAATTTTAGAAAAGACAGTTAATCCAAACCGTAAAGATTGGTCTCTTTGACTAATTGATGCACTTTGGGCATATCGTACTGCTTTTACAACATCTTTAGGAATGTCACCCTATCGGCTTGTTTATGGAAAATCTTGCCACTTACTAGTAGAACTTGAACATAAATCATTTTGGGCCATTAAAGCTTTTAATTCAAATCTTGATAATGCTAGCAATGTGCGTAAATTGCAAATAAATGAACTTGAGGAATTAAGGAATGATGCATATGAGAATTCCAGAATTATTAAGGCAAGAACTAAATTTTTTCATGACAAAAGAATTTTTCAGAAAACATTTGAAATTGGTCAAAAAGTGTTGCTTTATAATTCTTGTCTTCATTTATTTCCAGGGAAGTTAAAGTCAAAGTGGAATGGTCCATTTGTTGTAAAAAATGTGTATCCATATGGAGCCGTAGAAATTGAGAATCCAAATGATGGTGTCACATTTAAAGTTAATGGCCAAAGATTGAAACCATATCTGGAATACCAACTACATGAAGCAGATACCGAAATCCAGTTGAGTGACCCACCAAAATTTTGATTAAGCCTTTTCATTTTAACATTTTGTGAATTTGATTTACCGTCACTTTATCGTTTGAATTATTTAATTTTTTTTCCTTTTCCCTATGTCTTGAATGGAGTGCATTGCATTGTTTTAATTATGTATTGTTTTTATACTTGTCATGAGTACCTCCATGAGAAATTTCCTTCTCGATCATCTTAAAATGCTTTTTCATGTAAAATTTCACCTGAGGAAATTGCTCCGATTTTATAAATTACATCCCATTTGGGATCTGCAACCACCAGAGTTAGTATCTCACGTGAAAGATCATGAAAGACAACTCAAGAAAATAGAGGATGGTATTTATAATCTGCAATTGGAACTGGATTCAATAAAAGGACGAAGGTGAGTTATATTCCTTGTGTGTTTTTGTTTTATTGTTCTTTTTCACTTTTGATTTGATTTGATTTTGCAGATTTGATTCGTTTTGTTTTGATATTACTCTTCCGTGTAAATGGCGGATAACGGTACTCCGTGACTTTTTAAGTCGGTATTCTCAGTTTCCCACAATAACTGAAACCTCAATGTCAAGCATGGAAGCAATACAACAAAATTTGCATCAATATTTTCCTTCTCTCCCTCAAAATGCTCTTAAGAAGATTTACAAAGCTCGTTGTGAATGACTGCGTTTGTTAATGATCAATGGGATTCCTGCTGACATTCGCTGGTTAATTGAAGCAAAGGTCTGATTGGCAGGTGAGTTTTCTGATCCATTCATTTCCTACATGCCTGGTTTTGGTAAAAGTACATTTGCTAAGAAAAGAAGAGGTAAGTGACTTGGCTCTTAATGTTCTCACTGTGTAAGACTTGCTTGCAAAAATCCACTTTGTAAAGCTTTAGGAATGATTTCTGTAAATCGTGAAGATAAAATCAAATTCGTTAAGGATGGCATGAGTAAAGAATCGTTGGATGATATCTTACGATCTCTTGAGAAGCATCCGAGCAGATATGTTCAACGTGAAATTCAAAATTTGTGGAAGTTGTTCCAAAAGGAAAGTGCACAATTTAGTTTTGGGAATCTGACTCTAAAAGACCTTGTTTGCCAGTTTATAAGAAAACTGGATGGGAAGCCTATCCTCGACCCATAGAGGGCGTTCAAGTCGTTACTGGACGTAAAATCAGAGGAAGATGTGAGCCACAATCACAACTACCAGTAAATATCCTTTTATTTTACTATTCTTTTATCTTTTGTATTATTATTATTATTATTGTGTTTTTTTCTTTCTTTTGTCTAATCACTGTTTTCTTTTTCTTTTCATTGTTTGCCTTTGAATTATTAAGCTAAAAGCTTCACGCGTCATTTGACAAACACACCACCCCATTTATAGATGTATATCATTATGTCCGTCACCAAGATCCTTAAATAGGAGCTTCTTTTTAAGCACTCACAAATTGGTTCTTTTTAGAATTGTTATAATGGCAGCAACTTCAAGCAGTCAACTTTAAAACATTTGTATGCTTTCTGGATTTCGTTATGGAAAGTATAAGGAGTTCGTTCAGGCAGCCATAGATCTTGGTCGTGCTATAGCAGAGAGGAAACTACATCTTGTATATGGAGGAGGTGACCAAGGGTTATCAAAACTTGTCTCTGAAACTACTTTCGTTCGAGGAAGCCAAGTGCTAGGCATCATTCCAAAAGCCTTAAAACTTTTTAGATGTCTACTAGACTCACCAACTGGAGAAGAGTTAGTTGTCTCAGGTATGCAAGAAAAAATATCTGAAATGTTAAATCATGCTGACGCTTTCATTTTCTTGCCAGGAGACCTTGCAACTTTGGAGGCGCTAATTACATTTGCTTCTTGGGCCCATTTGAATATCCATAAAAAACCCATCGATTTGTTAAATGTTAATAACTTTTATGATGTCTTAATAACATTTCTTAATCATGCAATAAAAAAATATTTCATTCTATCCTCAGCGAAAAAACTCTTCATTTGTGCTCCTATTGCTAAAGAGTTACTTGATCTTTTGCAAGCTTACAAACCAGAGCCAGATCCCATGACTTTGGCGTTGGATTGGGCAACTGATGACGATGGCAGTAACTCTCGTAAAAAGTGTAAATTAAATTTAACTCTCCGTCTGTAAATATTTCCAACAGTGGCCAAGTGATATCTTCTAAACTCTACTCCTTTCTTTAGACATTGAGGACAATGTCTCTTTCAGGTTGGGGGGAGGGACTTGTTGATAATTGTAGAATGTCTCAGTCCTAGTGATGTTTTTACTAATTTTTGTTGTAAAGACTAACTTTGGATAAAATTTTAAGTCAAAGATGGCAGAATATAGAATGTAGTGTCTCTAGAAACGCATCTTCTTAACTTTTGTGTTTTCTTTCAAAAAAAAAATGTTTCTAACTTTTTGTTTTCGGTCTTTTTCTCTTAATCATCTACTTAAGTTTCTGCAATTAGTTCCAATTTTTTAGTGTTTTCTTAAAAAAAATTATTTTCTTTTTCAGTGTGATCTTTTAACATTGGATAACATGATGATTTTCAAATTTTGGTATTTGTATTATCTTTGGCCTTGAGTTATGTTACACTATGTTTTTCCCTTTGCATGTTGAAACGTAAATTGAGAAATTGAATGAGTGAAATTGATTAAGCTATTTTGAGGAATGTACATGTTATGAAAAGACCAAGCGAGTTTTTGAGCCTATTATCCTTGGAGAGTAACCTTGTTTGCCTATACAGCTTCACAATTTATTGTACAAGATCTCAATATTTGCTTTAAAAAAGAAAGTTTGTGCAGCCGCATCTAAAAGTCCATTGAACTAGTGGATATGAAAGATTATATAGAACCCTAAAAGATGACAGAAGGTCATCTTTGATCCGTTTGAGCCTTTCTAGCCAACCCTATTATAAAGAATACATAGTTAACCCCTTTAAGCCTTTGAAAAAAAAAATTCTTTGGTAACCTATCATATTTTCCTACTCCAATGAGGAGTATCACCTTATGTTTTATGTTTTCTATCACCCAATTATGTTTAAAAATAAGGATGATTATGTATTCCTAATAATGGTGCTATATATATATATATATATAAGATGATATGTATATATCAATTAATAAAAAAAAAAAGAAAACAAAATCCAAGCAAAAAAAAAAGCACCTTATAATCTCCAAAAAGTCCCCTATTTTTCAAACATATATTTTTGTTTTCCCTATTACCTTTTTTGTTAGCCATAACCCTAGCCTACGTTACGTCCTAAAAAAAGTCCGTCTCGATTTTTGGGAACTATAGTATGAAGTAAAAGCTGGTAATATGGACTAAAAGATATGCTGTGGTGATGCATAAAAATAAAAATAAAAATAAATTTTGCTAGTAATTCATTGGACTTGAGATCATTTTATTTCTAAGCTGTGGGCATTATTTTTTTCATCTTGGTGAGAGCGTGTGATATTATTTTATTATTCTCTCAAATTTACCATTTTTTAGAGTGACAAATTAATTTGGGGTATATCTTCTTTTGAGAAAGTTACTCTTAATCGTGAGATTTTGGGGTTTGATGTATCATTCTTAAAAGTGGCTTGATCAATGTAGCTCTGATAATTGATCATTTTACAGGATTTTACTAAATTATTTTGTGCAGGTGTGATTTTCTTTATGCTGAAGATAATACTTATGCTTTTATTTAATTATTGTCATTAATCTGATGGAAGAAGCAAACACAATTTTAAAAAAAAAATGATTTTCAATTTGAGTTTGAAATTTTACTAAACTTTTATCGCTTAAATTGCTAGGGCCTAGCAATAAGCTGGTTAGGGGGTGTGATTGACACTAAAAAGTGTACATTTAATAAGGATAAAATTATTAGTTTTTCACTTATTGTGTCGATCAATGTGTTCATTATTTCTAAATTATTTTAATACTCCCCAAATATATTTTATGTTAAATTAATTCATAATTTGTTAATTTTTATCTTGTAAATATTTTTCAGGAATAAAGATGGAATTGGAATTAAAAGCGGGAACAAAGAAGAACTACTGGAACACAATTGAAGAGATGTAATAATAAATAATAAATAATAAATAAAATAAAATAAAAATAAAAATAAAAATAAAAATAAAAGAACAAAAGCATGTTGGTGATGGTCAGTAGGCCATCACGCCTCCTGACCATCACACAATTCAATATATATATATAATATAAAAATAAAATAAAATAAAATATTAATATTAATAAAATAAAAGAAAAGAAGATGATTCCCTTACCTATAAAAGGCAAGGGGATGCAAGCCGGAGGGGGATCTTTTTCAAAAAGCCGAGAGAGCGAATTTTGGAGAGCGGAAGCCGAAACTAAAGATTTTCTTTCTTTCCTTGTTTCCGTTTGTATCAATTTTCTTTGTAATATATTTCAAAAAGTTTATCAAATAAAAAAAGTGTTTTGTTTTCTTTCAATATAAGTAGCTAATTTTATTAAGCTGAGGTGAAGGGTGAAGGTCAATGTTTCAAACTATTAATTATTATTATTTTCTCAAAGGAGTTTTTTTTAATTCTTTTCTAATTATTTTGTATCATGTTAATTTATAAATCTCACTGGATTTTGTGGTATTTTGACATAATGTCGACACATTAATATAGTGTGGCACATTAGGTACTTTATTCTATATTTATCCACATACATAAAATTAAATGATATAATAATTAATTGGTAAAAGTGAGGCAAAATATAAATGATAGAGTATTAAAATTATAGTTTGAATACAGAGAGTGGATCCTAAACCTTAGCTTATTTTTAAATTGATTTCAAATAATTTCTTTTCCCCACAATTAATTTTCTTAATTTTACTAGATTTAAAACTCCCTGTGGTTCGACCCTGGTCTCACCAGGTTATATTATAACTAGACACTCTTATACTTGAGAGTAATACACTTTTGAGTCGTGTCAACTACTTAAAAGTGTTTAATTTAATCCCAAGTATAAGAGTGTCTAGTTATACTATAACTCGGTGAGTCCGAGGTCGATCCACAGAGAAAAATACACTTTTGAGTCGTGTCAACTACTTAAAAGTGTTTAATTTACTCCCAAGTATAAGAGTGCCTAGTTATACTATAACTCAGTGAGTCCGAGGTCAATCTACAGCGAAAAGATTTAATTTTTTTATTTTAATTTATAAAAAAATAAAAATAAAATTTAAATATATGCAATTTAATTTGAGCAAATCTATGAAATTAAATTAGTTAGGGCTATGGATCCACTCTTAGTAATAAATATAATTTAATAAATTCTTTTTATTTTTATTTTATTGCCCAAAAGATTAATTATATAAATTATAATTATTTTCCCATTAATTTTATTATGGATTAAGTACTTAATGTGCCAAAACTTAACTTGTCTACAATAAGTCAAAATATCATTTTACCATACTGTATACTAAGATATTAAGAATTCATTGTGCCAAACTCCCATGTTCGTCTACAATAAATCAAAATTTTAAAATATAAAATATGAATAAAATTAAATAGAAAATAATTTAATTTATATAATTAAAAATAGAATTTAATTAAATCATATTTTTCTACTAAGAGTTTCACCTTACCCTAACTATTAGTATTTAGCTAAACATATTTGAAATAAAGGAAATTATTAAAATTGAAAAATATATAATTAAAAAAATGATATTTGAAAATTGAAAATAAAACTAATTTTATTTTATTGAAAATATATTACAAAGAGAGATGAGAAGAAGAATTTGAGGGTAAAGAAGAGAAAAAGAGGTGTGTTCTCCCCATCTATTTATACTGATACATGATTAATCCATACCATACCAATAAATAAAGTTAATTACATCTTAGTCATACATTTGTCCCACAAACTAAATATAAACCTAACTTAATCCACTCAAGCACATCCAACACATTCCACTAACAATTATCACACCTTACATAGTAAACACTTATAATTTCACAATTACCACATTTACTGTGGTAAAAACTTATTAATTTAGGACAAAAGTCGCGGATCCTCCTCGATAATGACCAAATTTTTTGGACTTTCGGAATCCAAATTTGACATCCGTACATTTTTTTGGAGCTTCAAAGCATGAAATTATTATTTTTTATAATAAACAAACAAAAATACACAAAATCAAATATTTAGAAAAATAATTAGAAATTCATAATATGTTACATAATTACAAATGTAAATTATATTATAAGCACAAAATAACAGTTTTACCCCTTAATAAATATACAATTTTATTTTACAATGATGAAAATTTTATAATGTTAATAAATATACAATTTTACCCCTAATCAGTGATGAAAATTTTATTTTACAAAAAGGGTTTTGAAATGGAAATAAAAAAAAAGTTGTTTTAGCATCAAAAAGTTTCATTGACAAAAGACCGTTTTAGTGACAAAAAGGATTTCATTGTAATAGGGATGTTTCGATGATGATTATATTTTCATCGCAAAAAGGATGTTTTAGTTATGAAATTTGTTTCGTCACAAAAAAATTTTTTAGCGACATATATTTCATTACAAGAATGTATGTTTATATTTTTTTCACAAAAAACAATGATTTAGTGATATCTCTTTGGTCAGAAAAATGTCTTTTAGTGACAAAAATATTTTTCTGTTAAATATGTTTCACATTCTGATTATCAATGGCAACGAACTAAATTTGTTCGCTAATTGAATTACTGGGAGCAAATATAATGGCGCCTTATTGTTAACATATATGTTTCCATAATGTTGATTTTGATGATAACAAAAAAGATTAAATTTTTAAAAGCCCAAATTATTTTTTTATATATTTTTAATAAATTATTATTTTCACATTAAAAAAGTTTTATATTTAATAGAAAAATAATTTTATGAAATTGGTTTTTTTTCAAGTTTATGGTTTAATTGAAAGAGTTTTAAAAACTTTAAAATCAACAAGTATTGCTTGTAATTCTGGAGAAGGAACTTACTTCAAAAGGTTCGTAGTGTAGGTCATATCATAATTTCAGAAAGTTTTAGAAATGACAAGCATTATTTAGAAATTCTGTAATTGGACATTTTTGTAAAGTTTTATGACTTTTTGGGCCATAGTATAATTTTATAAAGATTTGAGGCAAAACTAAAATTTTGGAAAAAATATTGTAGCAAAGCGGCTAACCGGATTCATGAAAGCAGCATACCAGATGTGCAAAAGTTCAAATTTTTTAACATAATGGTAACATGAAGCGGCTAACCAGATTCACAAAAGCGGCAAGCCGGTTATCACTAGAAAGTCAATAACAGCCAGTTTTCTTCCTCAACTATAAATTGGCTCAAATCAAACTCATTCAAGATGATGCAACCATTGATATTTTGAGCATTTTCTCTGCAAATCTAAAAGTATAAACTTTGTGTATTCATTTCATTTATTCACACTTATTGGGCTTTCATTTGTATTCAAAAACATTATGTGAGAGAAATTTTTGTAATCCTTTTTATAAAATCAAATTGAGAGGTTGTAAGTGTTGGGATACATTTGGGTTAAGAGATTGGAGATAATCTCTTGTTGTAAAGGTCCATTGATACCTTGGAAGTCAATTGTAAGCGTTTGAAACCTTGGAAGGCTTGGATCATGAAATCCTCAATCCCGGTGTGCTTGGAGGCGTGGACATAGGCGGAGATTGCCGAATCACGTAAAAATCCTTGTGTTTGTTTTCTCTTCTCTTACCCTATTATTTTTGTGATTTATTGAATTTATTGCTTTCGATTTCATTAAGGCATTAGATTGAATTATTGTGTGATTTGCTTAACTTAAATTTTAAAAACCCAATTCTCCCCCTCTTGGGTTGCATAACTTATATTTCATTTGGTATCATAGCAAAGTGCTCTTGTGTAGACTTAACCGTCTAGAGTTAAAGATTCATAGCAACCGAAATTAGTTTTACCTTCATGAAAGGCCAATCTACCACTAGACCTCTATTCTTTGATGGTAATGACTATCCTTATTGGAAAACTAGGATGAGAGTCTTTTTAAAAGCCTTAGACTATGAAATGCGGGAAATAGTTTGTGATGGTTCATTCATTCCTAGGAAGAATGCTTTAAGTGAGTCGGATAGGAAAAATATGTCTTTAAATTCCAAGGCAATGAATGCTTTATTTTGTGCCTTAGATAAAAAGGAATTTCATAAAGTTTCAAATTGTTCTAATGCTTATGAAATTTGGAGAAAACTTGAAGTTTTGTATGAGGAGACTACAAATGAGGAGGAATCTCATAAAGTGTCAAATTTGGCACTTATGGCAATTGGAGATGAATCGGATGATGAACATGATGAGGTAAGTGATCTTCCTACATATGATGAATTACATAATGCTTTCAAAGAATTGTATGATGAGTTGATGAAAATTGGTAAAAAGAATGTATGTCTTAAAAAGAAAATGGTAGAGCTCAAAAATGAAAATAAATATTTAAGTGCAAAGATTACATGCCTAGAATTAGAGAATAAAACATTGCATGGTAAAGTTGTATTATCAAATAAGAAACTTGGCACTTCACACGAGCATCTAAAATCACATGTAGATGACTTGAAAAATGAAAATGATACTTTACGAAAATACAATGATTCATTAAATGAAAAGGTTAAAGGACTAGAATTAGAGAATAAAACTTTGCATAATAGAGTTGCATTATCAAATGAGAAACCAAACATTTCACATGAGCATCTAGAGCCACATGTAAATGATTTGAAAAAAGAAAATGAAATGCTCAAGAAAACGAACATTGAACTTAGTGATGTTATGTTAAAATTCACAAATGGGAAAAAGATATTGGATAACTTGCTTCATTCACAAAAAATGTGTGATTGACAAAGAATGTATTGGCCATAAGTCAAATTTGAAACAAAAATATTATAAGAATTATTTTGTGAAGAGTAGCTTCATTAACAATCAAGTCGTATGCCACCATTGCAATCAAGCTGGTCACATGAAGAATAGATGTCCAGTTAAAAAAAATGCATATTATGGAATAAAATGTGTTTGGGTTCCAAAAGGAACCATTACTAACACTCAAGGACCCAAGAGTATTTGGATACCAAAGGGCACAACGTGAATGTTTTCTTTGTAGGTACCACAATCAAGGAATGGTAGAGAGTTCCTTGATAAAAGCTTATGAGGATAATCACTTGATCATGATCTAAGAGAAGATGATGAGTAAGATGATTTAATTACTTTGGTGACAATTTTGCCATATTGATTTTGTTGGATGGATCATGATGGATGGATAATAGCTTGAATTTGCGAAAGCATGCTAGTATGTTTACATAATTGAATTATTATTGTGTGTAATCATGATGTATGGATAGATATATATGATGATAGCATGTCAACTTATCATGATGCCTTTGTTTGATTTTGATAATTGTATGATCTTTGATTTCAGCTTTTTAATTGTCTATCATCATGTTTTATGTCATTTATTCATTTTCCTTATTTGTTCATCACTTATGTATATATGCATATGTCATATATTGTATTATATCATCATTCATTAAATTGGCCTATATGAGCATTTGTAATAATGGATTTGACCACTTGTTCTTTAGCTCATAATGATGGTTTTTCTTAATAGTTATGTTGATTTTGATGATCTATATATTGCCATATGTTGATTTTGATGATCTATATATTACCATTATGTACTTATGTTTTATTTAAGTTTTGATGATAAATAATATGCTTTGATGATTACATTGTATTTGATGAAATTTGATCTTATGCAATCTATGATTGGTGAATGGATGCATTTTTTGTCTTTTATTGATGTATTATTGATTATGCATTACTTGTTTTAAATGATGCCGAAAGGAGGAAAAATACATATACTTCAAGAATTTTAAGCATATAAGATATTTTAAGTTATATTGAAATGGCACATTAGGTCTTGATGAGTTTAGTTGTCTTGATTTCTTCTTGATGAGTTTAGTTGTCTTGATTTCTAAAACGTGATTAGTAAGTATGGAGCTTGGATAGTTGATAATATGTTCTTATAACGTTTGCATGCCAGTTTGGTAAAAAAATCAAAACCTCTTTGCTAATAACAATTTTCAAAAATTCGGCATGAACTTGGGATGATAAAATTTACTAATATATCTAATCATGTTATTAATACTATTAAAATTGATTTCTTAATGATTTTGATGATTGATGATTATATGTGTGTTCCTTGATAAATTGATGGAGTTGTTGGTTTGTTATAATTTTTTAAACTTATATGGAAGTGTTTTTAACCATGTTGTATATTTGAGGATTTGTTCATTTTTAAGCGGAGACTGCCAAAATTTTTGCTCGCACAAAATGGGTAATATCTTCATCGAATTATTTTTTATGATCTTGTTTCGATTGCATCTATCTATCTTTTCTTTTTTTTTTATGATGAAAGGAGAGATAAATATGATTTTTTTGGATAAAATTATTTTGATTAAAATTTTAAATTGGCCATATATTTAGGGGGAGCATACAATATGATTTTGGATAATATGCATTTTGAACTTTTTTGTTGTTCAAATGGGGAGACAAAGTAATTTATCATTTCGATGTTGTCAAAAGGAGAAGAATAATATGCACTTTGAATATTGTTTTGATGATTGATATGTGATTATGGTGATGATTTTGATGATTTTGGGATGTGATGATGATTTGATTACACGGTTGTTTTATATGATAATTTTATGTTATGAGTTGTTGATTTGGTAATTGATAGAATAATGGTTCATGATCTTTTTATGGTTGATGGATTGTGCAATGATTTGTATATGGAGTTGACTTGTAGCATGATTTATAATAATTTGAGAGTAATATTACTAAACTTGTATTTGAGGTGATGCTTGTTGTTAGGGGGAGATTCTATCCAAATTTCTACTCGGACAACATGGGTAATAAATTTGCTACTCTTTTTCTTTTCTACTAAGTTTTCTTTTTGATGATGAAGGAGGAGAAGAATACATGTATTTAAATTTGTTAATTTAGCTAATTGGAAAATTGTAAGAGAAGCTTACATTTAGGGGGAGCAATTTGTGGAATCATTCTTTAAATACATGAAAGGTTTGTCATAATAAAAAAGGGGGAGATTGTTAACATATATGTTTCCATAATGTTGATTTTGATGATAACAAACAAGATTAAGAATGATTAAGTTTTTAAAAGCTCAAATTATTTTTTATATATTTTTAATAAATCATTATTTTCACATAATAAAAGTTTTATATTTAATAGAAAAATGATTTTATGAAATTGGTTGTTTTTCAAGTTTATGGTTTAATTAAAAGAGTTTTAAAAACTTTAAAATCAACAAGTATTGATTGGAATTTTGGAGAAGGAACTTATTTGAAAAGTTTCATAGTGTTTTAGGTCATATCATAATTTCATAAAGTTTTGGGAATGACAAGCAATATTTAGAAATTTTGAAATTGGACATTTTTGTAAAGTTTTATGACTTTTTGAGCCATAATATAATTTTATAAAGATTTGGGGCAAACTGTAATTTTAGAAAAAATCATTGTAGCAAAGCGGCTAACCGGATTCATGAAAGCGACATACCGGATGTGCAAAAATTTAAATTTTTTAACATAAAGGTAACTAGAAGCGGCTAACCGAATTCACAAAAGCGGCAAGCCGGTTATCACCAGAAAGTCAATAACGGCTAGTTTTCTTCCTCAACTATAAATTGGCTCAAATCAAACTCATTCAAGATGGTGCAACCATTGATATTTTGAGCATTTTCTCTACAAATCTAAGAGAATAAACTTTATGTATTTATTTCATTTATTCACACATATTGAGCTTTCATTTGTATTCAAACACATTGTATGAGAGAAATTTTTGTAATCCTTTTTGTAAAATCAAATTAAGAGGTTGTAAGTGTTGGGATACACTTGGGTTAAGAGATTGGGGATAATCTCTTGTTGTAAAAGTCCATTGACACCTTGGAAGTCAATTGTAAGCGTTTGAAGCCTTGGAAGACTTGGATAATGAAATCCTCAAGCCCGGTGTGCTCAGATTCTTTGTAAGCCATTTATGGTATAGGAGTTATTGTAAATATTATTTTTATTATAAAATAATGCAAAGAACCCAAGAAAACAAAGAAAAGTTGACGGTGGCAAACAGAAGAAGAAACGGTAGGTAGGGATGGTAAAATTCGGGTCCGAGTTTGCCTTTTTGGTTCCAGGCTCGGATGACAATTTATCTTCTCGGATCCGGATATAAACCCATATTATTTAACTGCAGGTCCAGACCGGGTTTAAATCGGAAAAATCCTGGTTTTTGAATTGCGAGTTCTAAACCCGGTACTTGGATGAAGGCAAAGTTAGTGCTTGCCACTTTCGCCTCTTTGGAATTGCAGAAGCAACAAAATAGTAGGTCAAATTCATGGATTTCAACTAAATTTGCTTGCTTCAATAATAAAATTTACAATTATATCGACATTATGTGTTATGCTACATTTGGCTATTCACAACAACAACAAAAATTAATAATTACAAAAAATAAGCAAAAGTAAAAAATTTAAAAAGAAATACACAGAAGGGAATGAAAATTATCTTTGATTGATCAGGTCATAGCTAAGGCGGCAATGGGTGGTTAAGTCCGGTGAAAAATGTGATCGTCGACGAGAAGGGGTTAGCGGCTAGCGGCAAAGCTTGCTCTTTGGCAAGAGGCAATATCGAATTTGATGGTGGTGGAGCTTGGTTGTTGTTTGTTGTTTTTAATAATAATGGATAATGAACTGACGATGATTTAAATTGATGATGTATTGAGGAACCATTGAATTAATGTTGAGCGTTGGGGATGAGGAAGATGAAGATTGAGGTGGCGACTAGGGCTTGTTTTACTCAATTTTTTTCCCCTAAGGTGGCGACTGGTGTGTTTGTTTTGTTTTGCTTTAGGGTTTCTAGGTTTGTTTTGTTTGCTTTTAAGCTTTGCAACAAAAATTAATTAATAAATGAATTACAAAAATAGTGTAGTCTGGGTCTGGGTTCTAAAAATCCAGGTTCACCCAAACCCGGAACCAGACCCAAATATGTCCGAGTTTTAAAAAAACAAACCGGATCCGCATTATTAATGCATCTGGTACGGGTTGAACCCGGACCAGATCATTCAAGTATTTTCGAGTCCCAGCCGGGTCCAAAAAAATTTGTCATCCCTGACGGCAGCACCTCTGGAATTGGCAGCGAAAAGCATAAAGGAATAAGGGGTTTCTTTTGGATTTTTTTTCATTAGACACCCTACTTCTCACTAATTTATGTTTGTTGCCAAAGTTTGAAATTTTGTTGCATTTAAGTCCAGTAGTATACGTTGGTGGCGGCTGGAAGAAAAATAAGTGATTTAGGGTTTTGGGTTTATACCCCATGGCACCCTACAATTTCATTATTTTACAGTTCAGACTAAGTATTTTGGGTTTTGGACAGAAAAATTCAAAATTATTTATATTGGATGCAAGCCCATTATTGGCTATCAATTGGATAATATAAATAGAAATATGATAACCCCAATTGTTATTATTTGTCCAAATTTATTTATATTGGTCCCAAGCCCATTTAAGGAATTTCAAATTTGGGTTATATAAATGAAAATTTGGTTGATCAATAATAAAATTTATTTGGCACAAGAATTTTTTAAGATAAATTTGGGCTTATCATATTAAAATATATGGCATCTATAAATTATGAATGTAGATATATATATATATTGTTTGACATTTGCATGTGCTTAATAATATTATATTTCTTCTAGATAATATTATTTTGGGAAGCATGCAATTAACAATATAGATATAATCTGTATATGTTTGAAAGGAAAAAAAAAACCTTTAAAATATTGAGTGGGAGAAGGAAAATTCAAGATAATTTTTTCCACGGGCTTCATTATTAGTTCAATAATAAAATTATATAAATATACCTCGACTTCATGATATAGTGTTACTCCCTACGGAGGGTATATATATTAGACGTTTTATTTGATGAACTTCTTTACAGATAAGATCGAAATATTTTTCAAATTGTTGATCACTCTAACGGTGGCTGCATGATATGAAAGATACGTATATTGAAACAATGGTTATACACTCAACAAAAATTTGTTATTAGCCTTCCTAATGAAGCTCTGTTAACAAATTTTGGCCCTAAAAGATAACGATAATTATTTATCATGCTTTTGACATGAAAGTAAATAATCTAGTGGTTAATTGTCTCTAATAAGTGTAGGCATTTCTTCCCCAACGACTATCTTGTCAAAGCGGTACTAGATTATTGTTACAATAAAATAAAATGCATTTGTGGTTTTTTGTATTTTAAATTATTTATTGTGGACATTATTTGCTTCAAAGTGTTTATGCATGTCTATTTTATTTTTCAGAAAATGTCTTCCCTAAACCCACTCACCATTATTCTGAGTCGAAATAAACTCACTGGCGAGAACAACATAGATTGGAAATGAAATCTATTTATAGTCCTAACTGTTAAAAATTATAAATATATCTTAACCCAGCCATGCCCTTCTAAACCAATAGAGGATTCTAGTAGAAATCAGAGGAGGCTTTATGAGAAATGGCAAAATGCTACATTTTATCCTTGATTTCTAATATTCTGCAGACCAAACATCAGAACATGGAGACAGCCGCTAAAATAATAGAAAGTCTCCAATAGATGTTTGGGCAGGGTACTGATAACTCTATGAAATGAGAGTTATCATGGCACTTTTAGACTTAAATCAATAATACTTAGAGAGTAAATGAGGTGTTTTCATTGTATTTTTGTTATATTTTGCATAAACATTCATTTTAATTTACTCTTAATAAATTTTGCTTGATTTAGAGTAATTCGTGCCCAAATTGTGTGCTTAACTGTAGGTGTCCAGAAGCTTATCTTTCACGAAAGGGATGTTGTTGCAACAGGCTCGCAAAAATGAGGAAGAACATGGCTACATAAGAATTGAAACAAAATCTGGAAAAATGTGGTGTTGTAGTCGTTGCTGGAGCAACCATTGCTGTAGCAATCCTAGAACAACGACAGAGAAAATTTAGCGCGGGATATATGTAGAATCGATATCTGCAGTTTCCTAATCTAGCTTATGCGCGCCCTAAGCTTCTGTTTACCCTAGTTTTCATATATAAAAAGAGCACGCATCATATGAAAAAAGGGCGGCGAATTAACATTGGAGAAATCAAAGGGAAAAGGAGAACAAAATTAGAATTCACGGGAAAGCAAGTTTGCACCAGTGAAGATAAACCAGCAGAGCTATTGTGGATTCAATTTTCATCGTTCTTTACTTGTTTCTTTACTTATTCTTTGATTGAACCGATGTATTTCATGGCTGATATTTTTCTATTTATTTTTCTTTTTCTAAGTATGAACTAAATTTGATTGTAATTGAGTGATAAACAATCTAAATGGGTTTTTTACTGTTCTTATGAGTTGCTGCAAGATTGTTGTAGCATTTTACTCTAATAGCTATTATTATAATCAATATTTCGGTTGACCACCTATTTAATGGTTCAAGTTAAGATAGAGCCGCAAAAAGGTCTGTCTTAGTGGAAATTATTAGAGTAATACTTTATCTTAATTTAAGTTTCCTGGACTAAGATTACTTGAGTCCCAAAAGGGCTATATTTGAGTTAAGATTTGTAAAGAACTAGACATAGGAATTCACCTTGTATGGTAGAGAGAGTATATGCTCATAATATCATACCATATGTGGGTTAACAATTGGTCATTATTATGGTGCTTAAGGGTATGAGAAATCTGATAAGCGACAGCTGAGGATGCAAAATAATTATGCCTAGTGTCGTAGGAATTGTTGTAGCAACTGGTGTTAATTTAGACAAAGTTCATGGAGAGAGTTTGATCACTTAACTACCTCATTCCCATTGAAATCTTTTTACGCAATTCTTTTAATTTGTTTCATAACTACATTGATTTATTTTATTTTTTCTTTTATTGTGTATTTCGGTAGTAATTTACTTTTAATTAGAATCTTTTTTGAACAAAGGAAGTTTGCACTATTGTTGAGTGTTAGAAAATGTATATTTATAAAGGAGAAAATCGTCATTTTACATTTCAAGTCTTACTAACAACCCTTACTTTTATGTATTTAAGGTTCTTGTAATTTAATTATGTGTGTTTTATTTTAATTAAGTATTTTGTGTATTTTAGGGGCATCATAGTCATTTCACAATAAACGAGAGATCAAACGGCAAAACGGACATCACTTTTGAACTCAGGACGATCGAAAACCTTAGGAGGAGCATAAAATGAAAAATGGCACTGTTCACATAGACGGATCGATGATGTGGCATTGACCGATGATGTGGCATTGACTGATGAGGTGTCATGATCTTGTTGGTCTAAAATTCTTATGAACTGTTGATGGTGACGTGGCAGCATATTAGTGGACCAAAACTTGTGCGTACGGTACATGCATTACACAGGATTATTTTTAACCAAACCGCGTTACTGTTCAAAGCCGGGTCAAACCGTATTACTGTTCACCCACGTGGTCAAACTGCGTACTGTTGACTGTTGACGTGGCGCAATCCTAAGCGTCCAAACTGTTTTTAATCTGATGGCCATGATTTACTCAATGTATCTATAAAAAGGGGACCTCCCCCCCTAATTTGATAGCTCAAAATCCATTTTTGGGATCAATTTTCTGTAATTCCTTCTCCATCTTGTATTTTCTAAGTATTTTAATAAATTCCCATTTTGCCCCTAGTTCAATTATGAGTAGCTAATTTTCTTTCAAGCTTGGGTTGAAGGTGAATTCTCAACATGTGTCATGGGCTTTATTTGGTAAATTTAATTTTTCTTCCCCTCTAATTTTTGTGGATGTTTTGACTTCGCATCGACAAATAATAATAATCTTGTCTAGATATCGCCTTGGTTTCACCGGCTCTCTAGTACAAGGTTATTATTATTTGGCACGATAAGCCCTTAGCACCATATTTATTAGAGTGTGGTTCATGAGGTGTGGATTCCCCCCTCATGATTTAATTGGCACTAATAAGGAATATTTAGCCCATGGCGCATGTTGATACGGATCCAGATACTCAAGTACGTCAATTTAATAGATTTCCACTTCAATTTATTCTTGCCATTTTAATTCGAATTTTAGGATAATCCAAATCATTTTCACCACAAATCCAACCACCCTCATACAAAATTAATTCTACATATAATTAAAATCCACCTCCTCGTGGGATCGACACTCGTCACCATTGATCTATACAACAATAGATTCGTGCACTTGCGAGTTCAATAAAATTTGCACAACAAGTTTTTGGCGCTGTTGCCGGGGAGGTAAGTAATTTTAATTCATAGAATTAATTTTTGTGAATAATTCCATTTAATGGTTTTTCTTTTTTTTTCTTTAAAAAAAACGAAAAAAAAGTGAATGTACATTTAAAGGTTAGTATTTCTTTTCTTTTTCTCTTCTTTAAAATTCTGTACTTTATTTTTCTTTGTAAATTTTTTTTGTTTATCTTATTAATTTATTTTTAGTTAATTTATTTCACGTATTTGTTTTTGTGTATTTTTATAGAAAGATTTTAACAGCGTAATAAGGTTAGTATCGTAATTTCTCCATCTTCTTTATTTTTATTTGTTTTGTTCCCATCTTTATTTTTATTTTATTTGTTTTGCATGCATGGTCGAATGTCATTATTATCTAATCTTGAACCTATAGACCTTGAACTTGAGAAAACACTTCGCACACACAAACAAGTTAAAAATAAAATGGATTTGCAACCACAGGAGAGGCCATTTAAGGACTACTTCAGTCCTTTAGCTAATTTGAGCACATCATCATGCATAAGATAACCAAATGTAGCTGCTAGGAGTTTTGAACTAAAACCTAGTGTGCTAAATTGTCTCCCAACATTCTATGGCCTAGAAAATGAGGACCCATATAATCATTTCAATGATTTTCATGCTATTTACCAAACATTTAAATATGAGAATTTTTCAGATGATGATGTTAAACTTAAACTATTCCTATTTTCTTTAAAGGATAGAGCTCGTTCATGGCTCAATACATTGTCTGCTAATAGCATTACATCATGGGAACAAATGGTTACAAAATTTTTGAATAAATATTTCCCAGTGCATAAAACCAATGCTATTCGCAGGGAAATTTCAGAGTTTACCCAGAGAGAAGACGACCAGTTTTTCGAAACATGGGAGCGATTCAATGAGCTACTCTTGAAGTGTCCACATCATGGGTATGAGAAATGGCACCAATGCCAATACTTTTTGGAGGGATTATTGCCGAATGTGCAAGAATGGCTAATGGCAACAAGTGGAGGAGAGCTAATGTCAAAAAGTGCAATAGAGATTTGGGAATTCTTCCAGCGACAAGCGGATAATTCCCAACAACGGAGTCGATCACTCAGGAATACTAGAAGAATTAAGGGAGTAAATGAGGTTCACATCGGCGAGTCAAGTTCAGAAATTAAAGAAGTCAAAGCGATAATTGAAGGTCTTTCTCGACAAATAGCATCATTATCAACTGCTAAATCAACAGAGCCACATGACCATGACTCATACTCAGATCAAGCCAATGCCATAGGTGTAATGAGAAAACCATCAAATTACAACCCATACTCCAACACGTATAACCTTGGATGGAGAGACCACCCCAATTTTTCATGGTCTCAAGGATTCCAATAGAATGGACCAACAGCTCCAGCTCCACCAATTCCTCAAAATCCTCAAGCCTCTCAGTCATCATTTAGACCATACAATCATAACCAAAACTACTCTCAACCTAGATCATGGGAGGATGCATTCCAGAATTTCAAGAATGTTACTCACTCTACGATTGAGCAACAGAACCGCACCATTGATGGACTATGAAATGAGTTGAGAGCAGGCTTCAACTCACAAGCCCAATCAGTTTCAAGCCTCGAGAAGATGGTGGGACAACTTGCTTCTTCAGTTCAGACCTCAGCAATGACTGTGGAGAAAGGTAAATTTCCAAGTCAACCAGTGTCTAATCCTAAAGGAGTACATGAAGCAAGTACCAGTTCACCACAGCAGCATGGAGAAATCAAAGCAGTCATGACTTTGCGAAAAGGAAAAGAAGTTGACAACAAAGTGGAGATGCCGGTGACAAAAGAAAATCAAATTGTACCTGTGAATGTTAAAGACTCATCATCGGAGGAGAAAGAAGAAACCAGCCCGCGAGAATATGTTCCCAAAGCTCCATTTCCTCAGAGGTTAGCTAAAGGAAAGAAGGGAAAATCCACAGGTGAGATTCTTGAAATCTTCAAACAGGTAAGTGTTAACATCCCTTTACTTGATGCTATAAAGCAAGTTCCATCTTATGCCAAGTTTCTTAAAGACCTTTGTACTAAAAAGAGAAACATTCATGTTCAAAAGAAGGCATTTTTAACAGAAAACGTTAGTTCTATCCTCCAACATAAAATTCCTCTAAAATGCAAAGACCCAGGCTCCCCCACTATCTCATGTAGCATAGGGAACCACACAATTGATAATGCTTTGTTGGATTTAGGAGCTAGTGTAAATATGTTGCCTTACTCAGTATTTTTGAAACTTGGACTTGGAGAATTACACCCAACTCCAGTGGTGTTACAGCTTGCAGATCGGTCCACGAAAATATCTCGTGGTATTGTGGAGGACGTGCTTATCCAGGTAGACAAGTTTTATTTTCCTGTTGATTTCATTGTAATTGACACTCAACCAATACATGATTCAAGGAAGCACATCCCCATTATTCTAGGCCGACCTTTTTGGCAACTACGGATGCTCACATTCAATGTAGGACTGGAAATATGCAGTTGTCCTTCGGCAACATGACTATGGAGTTGAACATCTTCAACATTGCCAAACAGCCTCACAATGCAGATGATGGAATTGTTGATGTGGATTTAATAGAAACAATAGTTGATAATACTTTTCTTTCAAACCTTAGTGATGATCCTTTACAAACATGTTTAACTCACTTTGGTTTGGATTTTAATATTGACAGATCGGTCGATGAGGTCAACGCCCTACTTGACTCAGCACCATCCATGGACACTAATAAATGGAAGTCAAGAGTTGAAAAACTAGCACCATCAGAAAAGAAACTCATCCCATTATCAGAATCACCACCGAAACTCGAGCTCAAACCATTGCTCAACACTCTGGAATGGGAGAAGAAAGTACTCTGCCAGTAATCATCTCATCATCCCTAAATGACGAACAAAAAGGTAAGTTGTTGAATGTTTTAAAAGAGCACAAAGGAGCATTAGGATGGACCATAGCAGACATAAACGGTATAACCCAGTAGACTGCATGCATTACATTCACCTTGATGAAAATGCTAAACCTACTAGGG
This sequence comes from Citrus x clementina, assembly GCF_000493195.1. NCBI lineage: Eukaryota > Viridiplantae > Streptophyta > Magnoliopsida > Sapindales > Rutaceae > Citrus > Citrus x clementina. Next base: position 20,476,380 of record NW_006262339.1, read on the forward strand.
AAATGCGACATCGGTTAAATCCTAACATGAAACAGGTTATTAGAACTGAAGTTCTTAAGCTATTAGATGCAGGTATCATTTACCCAATTTCTGATAGTTCATGGATCAGTCCTGTGCAAGTTGTCCCCAAAAAGTCAGGAGTCACAATAGTTACGAATGCCGATAATGAATTAATACCAACTAGAGTGACTACAGGATGGCGTGTATGCATTGATTATAGAAAGTTGAATTCTGTCACACGTAAAGACCATTTTCCTTTACCATTTATTGATCAAATGCTTGATAGATTAGCAGGCCATGAATTTTATTGCTTTCTAGATGGCTACTCAGGTTATAATCAGATTCTCATAACACCAAAAGATCAAGAGAAAACTACTTTCACTTGCCCTTTTGGCACATTTGCATATAGGAGAATGCCATTTGGATTATGTAATGTACCTATTACATTTCAACGATGCATGTTGAGCATTTTTTCTGATATGGTTGAACGATTCCTTGAAGTCTTTATGGATGATTTTTCTGTCTTTGGTGACTCGTTTGATCAATGTTTACATCATCTAACACTAGTTCTGCAGAGATGTACCGAGAAGAACTTAGTCTTGAATTGGGAGAAGTGTCATTTTATGGCAAAACAAGGTATTGTTCTCGGTCACATCATTTCGAGCAAAGGTATTGAGGTTGACAAAGCCAAGGTGGATCTCATTTCTAATCTTCTTCCACCCAAAACAGTCAGAGAAGTAAGATCTTTCATTGGGCATGCTGGTTTTTATAGACGTTTCATTAAAGATTTTAGCAAAGTTTCTAGACCCTTATGCAATCTACTTGCTAAGGATGTACCTTTTATCTTTAATGATTCATGTCTTGTAGCTTTTGAAAAATTAAAGCAATTGTTGACATCATCACCCATCATTCAGGCCCCAAACTGGAGCTTACCATTTGAACTCATGTGTGATGCATCTGATTACGTAGTAGGGGCAGTATTAGGACAAAGAGTTGATCGAATTCCCCATGTTATTTATTATGCTAGTATGACATTGAATGATGCACAGTTGAACTATTCAACTATTGAAAAAGAAATGCTAGCAGTAGTGTTTGCATTGGAAAAATTTCGATCTTATCTCATTGGTTGTAAAATAATTATATTCACAGATCATGCTACTCTTAAATATCTTATCACAAAGAAAGATGCAAAAGCTAGACTAATTCGTTGGGTGTTACTTTTGCAGGAATTTGACTTGGAATTTAAAGATAAGAAAGGCACAGAAAATGTTGTGGCAGACCATCTCTCTCGTCTCCATTTGGACACAATTATGGAAACATTACCATTGAATGAGTCATTTCCAGCTGAACAATTGATGAGTGTGGAAGTATTACCATGGTATGCTGATATCGTTAATTATCTTGTTACAGGTCAACTTCTAGAGCATTGGACCAAGCAAGACAAGGCTAAATTCTTTGCGGAAATAAAGAATTTCTTTTGGGATGACCCGTATTTGTTCAAGTATTGTGCAGATCAAATTGTTAGACGATGTGTCCCAGAAAGTGAAATTGAAAATATCCTTTCATTCTGCCATGAACAAGCTTGTGCAGGCCATTTCAGCGCTAAGAAAACAGCAACTAAAGTTTTACAATGTTGTTTCTATTGGCCAACTATATTTCGAGACGCTTACACTTTATGTTCTTCATGTGATAGCTGTCAATGAATGGAGAGCATTACACGAAGGAACATTTTTGAGTGTTAGAAAATGCATATTTATAAAGGAGAAAACCGTCATTTTACATTTCAAGTCTTACTAACAACCCTTACTTTTATGTATTTAACCTTCTTGTGATTTAATTACATGTGTTTTATTTTAATTAAGTATTTTATATATTTTAGGGGCATTATAGTCATTTCACAATAAAGGAGAGATCAGACGGCAAAACGGACATCACTTTTGAACTCAGGATGGTCGAAAACCTTAGGAGGAGCATAAAAGGAAAAATGACACTATTCACATGTACGGTACTATTCACGTGTACGGTACTGTCTACGTTACTGTTCACGACACTGTTCACATAGACGGATCGATGACGTGGCATTGACCGATGATGTGGCAATGACTGATGAGGTGTCACGATCCTGTTGGACTAAAATTCTTATGTACTGTTGATGGTGACATGGCAGCATATCAGTGGACGAAAAATCTCGCATACGGTGCATGCATCACACAGGATTATTTTCAACCAAACCGCGTTACTGTTCATCTGGGTCAAACCGTGTTACTGTTCATCCGCGTGGTCAAACCGTGGACTGTTGACTGATGACGTGGCGCAATCCTGAGCGTCCAAACTGTTTTTAATCCGATGGCCATGATTTACTCCATGTATCTATAAAAAAGGGGCCTCCCCCCCTAATTTGATATCTCTGAATCCATTTTTGGGATCCATTTTCTGTAATTCTTTCTCCATCTTTTATTTTCTTCGTATTTTAATAAATTTCCATTTTGCCCCTAGTTCAATTATGAGTAGCTAATTTTCTTTCAAGCTTGGGTTGAAGGTGAAGTCTCAACATGTGTCATGGGCTTAATTTGGTAAATTTATTTTCTCTTCCCCTCTAGTTTTTGTGGATGTTTTGACTTCTCGTCGACAAATAATAATAATCTTGTCTAGATACCGCCTTGGTTACACCGGCTCTCTAGTATAAGGTTATTATTATTTGGCACGATAAGCCCTTAGCACCATATTGATTAGAGCGTGGTTCATGAGGTGTGGATTCCCCCCTCATGATTTAATTGGCATTAATACGGATTATTTAGCCCATGATGCATGTTGATACGGATCCGGATACCCAAGTGCTTCATTTCAATAGATCTATCTTCAATTTATTCTCGCCATTGCAATTCCAGTTTTAGAATTTATTCTCGCCATTTTAATTTAAGTTTTAGCATATTCCAAATCATTTCCACCACAAATCCAATCACCCATTTACAAAATTAATTCTACACACAATTAAAATCCACCTCCTCGTGGGATCGACACTCGTCACCATTGATCTATACTACAATAGATTCGTGCGCTTGCGAGTACATTAAAATTTGCACAATAAGTTTTTGGCGCCGTTGCCGGGGAGGTAAGTAATTTTAATTCATAGAATTAATTTTTGTGAATAATTTTTTTTAATTGTTTTCTTGTATTTTTTTTAATTAAAAAAAAGAAAAAAAAAGTGAATCTACATTTAAAGGTTAGTATTTCTTTTCTTTTTCTCTTCTTTAAATTAAAAAAAAGAAAAAAAAAGTGAATCTACATTTAAAGGTTAGTATTTCTTTTCTTTTTCTCTTCTTTAAAATTCTGTAATTTATTTTTCTTTGCAATTTTTGTTTATCTTGTTAATTTAATTTTTAGTTAATTTATTTCACGTATTTTTTTTAGTGTATTTTTATAGTAAGGTTGTAACAGCGTAATAAGGTTAGTATCGTAATTTCTCCCTCTTCTTTATTTTTATTTGTTTTGTTCCCATCTTTATTTTTATTTTATTTATTCTGCATGCATGGTCGTAGGTCATTATTTCCTAATCTTGAACCTATAGACCTTGAATTAGAAAAAGCACTTCGCACACAAAAGTACATTAAAAATAAAATTGGAATGGATTTACAAGCACCACAGGAGAGGCCATTTAAGGATTATTTCAGTCCCTTAGCTAATTTGAGCACATCGTGTATAAGATACCCAAATGTAGCTGCTAGGAGTTTTGAATTAAAACCTAGTGTGCTAAATTGTCTCCCCACATTTTATGGCCTAGAAAATAAGGACCCATATAATCATCTGAATGATTTTCATGTCATTTGTCAAACTTTTAAATATGAAAATTTTTCAGACGATGATGTTAAACTCAGATTATTCCCATTTTCTTTAAAGGATAGAGCTCGTTCATGGTTAAATACTTTACCTGCTAATAGCATTTCATCATGGGAACAAATGGTAATGAAATTTTTGAATAAATATTTCCCAGTGCATAAAACCAATGCTATTCAAAGGGAAATTTCAGAGTTTACCCAGAGAGAAGACGAGCAGTTTTTCGAAACATGGGAGCAATTCAATGGGCTACTCTTGAAGTGTCCACATCATGGGTACGAGAAATGGCACCAATGCCAATACTTTTTGGAGGGATTATTGCCGAATGTGCAAGAATGGCTAATGGCAACAAGTGGAGGAGAGCTAATGTCAAAAAGCGCATCAGAGATTTGGGAATTCTTCCAGCGACAAGCGGATAATTCCCAACAACGGAGTCGATCACTCAGGAATACTAGAAGAATTAAAGGAGTGAATGAGGTTCACATTGGCGAGTCAACTTCGGGAATCAAATAAGTCAAGGAGATGGTTGAAGGTCTTGCTCGACAAATAGCATCATTATCGACTGCTAAATAAACAGAACCACATGACCATGACTCATACTCAGATCAAGCCAATGCCATAGGTGTAATGAGAAAACCATCAAATTACAACCCATACTCCAACACATATAACCCTGGATGGAGAGACCACCCCAATTTTTCATGGTCTCAAGGATTCCAACAGAATGGACCAACAGCTCCAGCTCCACAAATTCCTCAAGTTCCTCAAGCCTCTCAGCCCTCATTCAGACCATACAATCAGAACCAAAACTACTCTCAACCCAGACCATGGGAGGATGCATTCCAGAATTTCAAGAATGTTACTCACTCCACAATTGAGCAACAAAACCGCACCATTGATGGACTACGAAATGAATTGAGAGCAGGCTTCAATTCACAAGCCCAATCAGTTTCAAGCCTCGAGAAGATGGTGGGACAACTTGCTTTTTCAGTTCAGACCTTGGCAATGACTGTTGAGAAAGGCAAATTTCCAAGTCAATCAGTGCCTAATCCTAAAGGAGTACATGAAGCAAGTACCAGTTCATCACAGCAGCATGGAGAGGTCAAAGCCGTCATGACCTTAAGAAAAGGAAAAGAAGTCGACAACAAAGTGGAGATGCCAGTGACAAAAGAAAATCAAATTGTACCTGTGAATGTTGAGGACTCATCACCGGAGGAAAAAGAAGAAACCAACCCACGAGAATATGTTCCTAAAGCTCCATTTCCTCAGAGGTTAGCAAAAGGAATGAAGGGAAAATCCACAGGTGAGATTCTTGAAATCTTCAAACAGGTAAGTGTTAACATCCATTTACTTGATGCTATTAAATAAGTTCCATCTTATGCCAAGTTTCTTAAAGACCTTTGTACTAAAAAGAGAAATATGCATGTTCAAAAGAAGGCATTTTTAACAGAAAACATTAGTTCTATACTCCAACATAAAATTCCTTTAAAATGCAAAGACCCAGGCTCCCCCACTATCTCATGTAGTATAGGGAACCACACAATTGAGAATGCTTTGTTGGATTTAGGAGCTAGTATAAATTTGTTGCCTTAATCTGTATTTGTGAAACTTGGACTTGGAGAGTTACACCCAACTCCAGTGGTGTTACAGCTTGCAGATCGGTCTACGAAAATACCTCGTGGTATTGTGGAGGACGTGCTTATCCAGGTAGACAAGTTTTATTTTCCTGTTGATTTCATTGTAATTGACACACAACCTATATAGGATTCAAGGAAGCACATCCCCATTATTCTAGGCCGACCTTTCTTGGCAACTGCGGATGCTCACATTCAATGCAGGACTGGAAATATGCAGTTGTCCTTCGGCAACATGACTATGGAACTGAACATCTTCAACATTGCCAAACAACCTCACAGTGCAGATGATGGAATTGTTGATGTGGATTTAATAGAAACAATAGTTGATAATACTTTTCTTTCAAACCTTAGTGATGATCCTTTAAAAACATGTTTAACTCACTTTGGTTTGGATTTTGATATTGACAGATCGGTTGATGAGGTCAACGCCCTACTTGACTCAGCACCATCCATGGACACTAATAAATGGAAGTCAAGAGTTGAACAACTAGCACCATCAGAGAAGAAACTCATCCCATCATCAGAATCACCACCGAAACTCGAGCTCAAACCATTGCCCAACACATTGGAATATGCATTTTTGGGAGAAGAAAGTACTCTACCGGTAATCATCTCATCATCCCTAAATGATGAACAAAAAGGTAAGTTGTTGGATGTTTTAAAAGAGCACAAAGGAGCATTAGGATGGACCATAGCGGACATAAAAGGTATAAACCCAGTAGACTGCATGCATTACATTCACCTTGATGAAAATGCTAAACCTACTAGGGAAATGCAACGTCGGTTAAATCCTAACATGAAAGAAGTTGTTAGAACTGAAGTCCTTAAACTATTAGATGCAGGTATCATTTACCCAATTTCTGATAGTTCATAGGTCAGTCCTGTACAAGTTGTCCCCAAAAAGTCAGGAGTCACAGTAGTTACGAATGCCGATAATGAATTAATACCAACTAGAGTGACTACAGGATGGCGTGTATGCATTGATTATAGAAAGTTGAATTCTGTCACACGTAAAGACCATTTTCCTTTACCATTTATTGATCAAATGCTTGATAGATTAGCAGGCCATGAATTTTATTGCTTTCTAGATGGCTACTCAGGATATAATCAGATTCCCATAGCACCAAAAGATCAAGAGAAAACTACTTTCACTTGCCCTTTTGGCACATTTGCATATAGGAGAATGCCATTTGGATTATGTAATGCACCTGCTACATTTCAACGATGCATGTTAAGCATTTTTTCTGATATGGTTGAACGATTCCTTGAAGTCTTTATGGATGACTTTTCTGTTTTTGGTGACTCGTTTAATCACTTTAAAAAAAAAATTCTCTGCATTTTTCTCAAACATACACTTTGTTTTCCTTATTTCCTTTCTTTGTTAGCCATATCCCTAGCCTACGTTACGTCCTAATAAAAGTCCTTCTTGATTTTAGGGAACTATAGTTTGAAGTAGAAGCTAGTTATATGGGCTAAAAAGATGTAGTGGTGCATATAAAAAAATAAAAAAATAAATTGGGTTGACTAACATTTTTTTTATTTGACTTGAGATCGTATTATTTCTAAGCTGAGGGCATATTTATTTCATCTTGGTGAGAGCATGTGATATCACTTTTTCATTATTTTCTCTCAATTACCATTCATTGGAGTGACTATTTTTTTGGGTTTAATTTCTTTGTGAGAGTGTCACTACTTCCAGTGAGATTTTGGGGTTTGACATGTCATTCTTGAAAGTAGCTATAACAAAGTCTACTGGGCCGATTCATGTGGATGGTTGATGTGGGTGTGATATTGCTTTAGACTGGAGATAATGCTTATACTTTTATTTGATTGCTATCATTAATCTGATTGAATAAACACGAGTGTTTCTAAAATATATATATATATATATTTTTTGAATTTGAATTTTGTTTTCGCTTTATTTGCTAGGGACTAGCAATAAGCTGGTTGGGAGGTGTGTTGAGTGTTAGAAAATGCATATTTATAAAGGAGAAAACCGTCATTTTACATTTCAAGTCTTACTAACAACCCTTACTTTTATATATTTAACCTTCTTGTGATTTAATTACATGTGTTTTATTTTAATTAAGTATTTTATGTATTTTAGGGGCATTATAGTTATTTCACAATAAAAGAGAGATCAGACGGCAAAACAGACATCACTTTTGAACTCAGGATGGTCGAAAACCTTAGGAGGAGCATAAAAGGAAAAATGACACTATTCACATGTACGGTACTATTCACGTGTACGGTACTGTCTACGTTACTGTTCACGACACTGTTCACATAGACGGATCGATGACGTGGCATTGACCGATGATGTGGCAATGACTGATGAGGTGTCACGATCCTGTTGAACTAAAATTCTTATGTACTGTTGATGGTGACATGGCAGCATATCAGTGGACGAAAAATCTCGCGTACGGTGCATGCATCACACAGGATTATTTTCAACCAAACCGCGTTACTGTTCATCTGGGTCAAACCGTGTTACTGTTCATCCGCGTGGTCAAACCGTGGACTGTTGACTGATGACGTGGCGCAATCCTAAGCGTCCAAATTGTTTTTACTCCGATGGCCATGATTTACTCCATGTATCTATAAAAATGGGGCCTCCCCCCCTAATTTGATATCTCTGAATCCATTTTTGGGATCCATTTTCTGTACTTCCTTCTCCATCTTTTATTTTCTTCGTATTTTAATAAATTTCCATTTTGCCCCTAGTTCAATTATGAGTAGCTAATTTTCTTTCAAGCTTGGGTTGAAGGTGAAGTCTCAACATGTGTCATGGGCTTAATTTGGTAAATTTATTTTCTCTTTCCCTCTAGTTTTTGTAGATGTTTTGACTTCTCGTCGACAAATAATAATAATCTTGTCTAGATACCGCCTTGGTTACACCGGCTCTCTAGTATAAGGTTATTATTATTTGGCACGATAAGCCCTTAGCACCATATTGATTAGAGCGTGGTTCATGAGGTGTGGATTCCCCCCTCATGATTTAATTGGCATTAATACGGATTATTTAGCCCATGATGCATGTTGATACGGATCCGGATACCCAAGTGCTTCATTTCAATAGATCTATCTTCAATTTATTCTCGCCATTGCAATTCCAGTTTTAGAATTTATTCTTGCCATTTTAATTTAAGTTTTAGCATATTCCAAATCATTTCCACCACAAATCCAATCACCCATTTACAAAATTAATTCTACACACAATTAAAATCCACCTCCTCGTGGGATCGACACTCGTCACCATTGATCTATACTACAATAGATTCGTGCGCTTGCGAGTTCATTAAAATTTTCACAACAAACATGATGCCACTAAATCCAATTTTAGTGGTTGAGATTTTTGACGTATGGGGTATCGACTTCATGGGACCCTTTCCCTCTTCTTTTGGCCATCAATACATATTGGTTGCTGTTGACTACATATCGAAATGAGTAGAAGCAATTCCATGTAGAACCAATGATCATAAGGTGGTGATAGGATTTTTGAAAAGCAACATTGTTTCACGCTTTGGATTCCCTCGAGCGATAATCAGTGATGGTGGTGCCCACTTTTGTAACAAAGCATTCAAAGCTCTTTTGACTGATGAGGTGTCACGATCCTGTTGCAACCCCATATCATCCGTAAACTAGTGGCCAAGTTGAGATCTCCAATCGAGAAATAAAGCACATATTAGAAAAGACGGTGAGGCCATACAGAAAAGATAGGTCATTAAGACTTGATGATGCATTATGGGCATATAGAACGGCTTTCAAGACCCCGATTGGGATGTCACCCTACAGGCTAGTGTATGGAAAAGCTTGTCACCTACCTGTGGAACTCGAGCATCGTGCATATTGGGCTATCAAGAAATTCAACTTTGACATACAGCAAGCCAGCTCAGAAAGAAGATTACAGCTGAGAGAACTTGAAGAAATTCGCAATGATGCATACGAAAATGCCAAGATTTATAAGCAACGAATGAAAGTCTTCCATGATAAGCAAATTATGAGAAAATCTTTCACTCCAGGTCAGAAAGTGCTTTTATTCAATTCTCGCTTGCACCTATTCCCAGGTAAGTTACGCTCTCGATGGTCTGGTCCCTTTATTGTTCATACTGTTTTTCCACATGGGGCAATTGAAATTAAGGACCTAAAGAACGGTGTCACGTTTAAAGTTAATGGTCAAAGATTAAAGCCATATCTAGAGTACCAACCACATGGAGAAGACACTGAAATAAATTTGAGTGACTCACCAGATTTGAATTGATTTTTTTTTCTCTTTTCGGTGATTTGATTTTTCTTTCTTTCTTTCTTTTTATTATTCTCTTGCTAATTGAAATTATTTTTGCATAAGTGTGTTTATTTAACCATTAAGTTTTCTCTTATCATTGTTAATCATGAGTACCATACTTAAATCGTTCCTCCTTAACATTCTTAAACCACTTCAATGTGTAAAATCTCATCTCAAAAGGCAGATTCGACTTTGTAAGACACGTCGTATTGGGGCTCTACAACCACCAGAGTTAATATCATTTGTTGAGGGTTTAGAAAGCCAACTCAGAGACATTGAGAGAAGTGTTTATGACATCCAGTTGGAGCTTGAGGTAAATTCAATAAGAGGACGATTTTGATTTTCTTTGTGTGTTTTAATTTATTTTTCTGTTGGTGTGCTTTAGTTTGTTACCCCGGTGAAGTGGCGAATAACGGTACTCCGTGATAATCAAGTCGGTTACTTCAGTTTCCCACAATAACTGATATTCTGAGGCGAAGGTATGGACAAGACCGAGATTCTAGCGAAGCTTCACAAGTGATTCCCTTCACTTCTTCAGAATGCCCTCCTTACAATCTATAAAGCTCGGTTCGAACGCATGCGATTAGTCATGAGGAATAACATACCTGCGGACATCCAAAATTTATTGCATACATGCCTAGTTGTGGTAAAGGAGATTATGCAAGAAAACGACGAGCTCGAAGAATTTCTATTACTTGTCATAAGTGTGCCAGAATGAGTTGCGATAAAAACCCATGTTCTTTAGGAATGGTGTCTGATAACAGGGAAGATAAGATTCAATTCATTAGGGATGACTTGAATAAGGAGTCATTGGATGATATTCTTTTGTCTCTTGAAACGCATCCCAATGGATATATGCAAGGAGCGATTCTCCAGTTATGGCCATTATTTCAGAAAGAGCATGCACGATATAGTCTCGGGAATCTGACTATAAACGACCTTGTTTGCCAGTTTATAAGAAAACTGGATGGAAAGCCCATCCTCGACCCATAGAGGGCGTTCAAGCCGTTTCTGGACGTAAAACCAGAGGAAGATGTGAGCCACAGTCGCAACTACCTGTAAATATCCTTTTACTTCACTGTTATTTTATTTCACTGTTATTTTATCTTTTGCATTATTGTCTTTAATAATTTTATTTTATCATTATTTCTTTTTCTTTTTACTGTTTCCTTTTTGACTCGCGAGCCATGTGTTTTACGCGTTATTTGACACTGACATGCCACCTTATACACAGTTGTGACCCACTGTCACCAAGATTCTTAAATATGACTTTTTGTTAAGCACTCACAAATTGTTTTTGAGAAATATTCCAATGGCAGCTACTCCCAATAGACAATTCAAGAACATTTGTGTGCTTTCTGGATTTACCTATGGCAAACATAAAGAGTTCGTTGATGCAGCCATAAATCTTGGTCGAAACATAGCAGAGAGAAAATTACACTTGGTGTATGGAGGAGGTAACCGAGGGTTATCAAAATTGGTCTCAGAAGCTACTTTTGTCAGAGGAAGCCAAGTGTTAGGCATCATCCCAAGAGCTCTAAAACCTTTGGGCAGTTTGTTTGACTCATCGACTGGAGAAGAGTTAGTCGTCTCAGGTATGCAAGAAAGAATAACTGAAATGCTTAATCATGCTGATGCTTTTATTTTCCCTCCAGGAGATCTTGCAACACTATAGGTACTTATCACACTAGCATATTGGGCCCATCTGCACATTCACCAGAAACCCATCGGTTTGTTAAATGTTAATAACTTTTATGATGGCTTCATCGCATTTCTTAACCATGCAATAAAAAACTACTTCATTCCTTCCAGTGCGAAAAAACTTTTTATTTGTGCTCACACTGCTAATGAGCTACTTGATATGTTACAAGCTTATAAACCGGAGCCAGACCCTTGGACCTTTGTGTTGGAGCGTCCAAATAATGACGATAACAGTAGCCGCAGTAAGAAGTACAAATTAGATTTAACTCTCCGCCTGTAAATATTTTCTTCTGTGTTGCACCACCCAGGTGATGTCTTCTAAACTCTACTTCTTTCCTTTACAACATTGAGGACAATGTTTCGTTTTAGTTGGGGGGAGGGAATAGTCAACAATTGTGGAATCTTGGTTAAGTTTTTATTGATTTTTTGTTGTAAAAACTAACTGTTGCTAACTTTTTGTGTTGAAGATGGCTGAATATGAAGTGTAGTGACTCTAGAAACGCATCTTCATCGTTTGAAAAAAAAATTTTTAAAAATTCAGACATTTTCTTTTTCTTTATTATGTTTTGATGTTTATTTTTCTTCTTCTTTTTTCTCCTTTATAAATATATATTTTCAATTTTTTTTGTTGAGTCGAAGATGGCTGAATATGGGGTGAAGTGCCTCTAAAAACGCATCTTCTTAGTAAAAAAAAAAAACCATTTTCTTTTTCTATCATTTTAAGTGTAACTTTTCTAATTAGTTTTTATGCATCCTTTTCACATTTCTGCATACATATTTTCCTTTCATGTTTAGGATAGGTTGGGGGGTATAATGTTGTTTAAAAAAAAATTTGTGATTTGTTTTAACATTGGATGACATGCTTAATTTCAAATTTTAGTATTTGTATTATCTTTGATCTTAAGTGATGTTACGCCATGTTTGCTACTTTACATGTTGATGTCAAAGACAAATATGAGTTGCTTGAAGGAATGAACATGTCATAATAAGTACCAAATGAGTTTTTGAGCCTATCATTTTTTTTGGAGAGTAACAATTTTGCCCATTCTTTATACAACTTAGCAGTTTATTATTTTATACACGATCTCTAGATTTCTTTTGAGTTAACCCTTAAAAAAAATTGTAAAATAAAAAAAAAAGAAAAAAAGTGTGTTCCTACATTTGGAGACCCATCTAACTAGTAGATATGGAAGATTATTTAGAGCCCTAAAAGATGATGGAAATGCCATCTTTGACCCGTTTGAGCCTTTCTAGCCATCCATTTTATCAAATATCCATAGTTAACCCTTTTGAGCCTTTAAAATAAAAAAAAAAAACTTTTCTTTGTCAAACTTATCATCTTGACCCACTCCGATTTAGAGTATTACCCAATATCTTACAAGTTCCATCACCTATTATGTTTGAGAAAAATGTAAATAAACATTTTGTACAGTGAAGTTATGCCCTAAAAAAAAAAAGAGAGATATTGTTGTTTCAAAAAAAAAAGAAAAAAATTGTTGTTTCAAAAATAAAAATAACAATAATAGGTGAAATCCACCTTGCAACTTCCCTAAAGAAAAAAAAAATTCTCTGCATTTTTCTCAAACATACACTTTGTTTTCCTTATTTCCCTTCTTTGTTAGCCATATCCCTATCCTACGTTACGTCCTAATAAAAGTCCTTGATTCTAGGGAACTATAGTCTGAAGTAGAAGCTAGTTATATGGGCTAAAAAGATGAAGTGGTGCATAAAAAAAATAATAAATAAATAAATTGGGTTGACTAACATTTTTATTTGACTTGAAATCGTATTATTTCTAAGCTGAGGGCCTATTTCTTTCATCTTGGTGAGAGCATGTGATATCACTTCTTTATTATTTTCTCTCTCAAGTACCATTCATTGGAGTGACTATTTTTATTGGGTTTAATTTCTTTGTGAGAGTGTCACTACTTCCAGTGAGATTTTGGGTTTGACATGTCATTCTTGAAAGTAGCTATGACAATCTACTAGGCTGATTCATATGGATGGTTGATGTGGGTGTGATGTTGCTTTAAACTGGAGATAATGCTTATACTTTTATTTGATTGCTATCATTAGTCTGATTGAATAAACAAAATTGTTTAAAAAAAACAAAAAAATAATAATAATAATAAAATTGTGTTTGAATTTTGTTTTCGCTTTATTTGATAGGGACTAGCAATAAGCTGGTTGGGGGGTGTGTTGAGTGTTAGAAAATGTATATTTATAAAGGAGAAAATCGTCATTTTACATTTCAAGTTTTACTAACAACCCTTACTTTTATGTATTTAAGGTTCTTGTAATTTAATTATGTGTGTTTTATTTTAATTAAGTATTTTGTGTATTTTAGGGGCATCATAGTCATTTCACAATAAACGAGAGATCAAACGGCAAAACGGACATAACTTTTGAACTCAAGACGGTCGAAAACCTTAGGAGGAGCATAAAAAGAAAAAGGCACTGCTCACATGTACGGTACTATTCACATGTACGGTACTGTCTACGACACTATTCACATAGACGGATCGATGACGTGGCATTGACCGATGATGTGGCATTGACTGATGAGGTGTCATGATCTTGTTGGTCTAAAATTCTTATGAACTGTTGATGGTGACGTGGCAGCATATTAGTAGACCAAAACTTGCGCGTACGGTACATGCATTACACAGGATTATTTTCAACCAAACCTCGTTACTGTTTAAAGCCGGGTCAAACCATGTTACTGTTCACCCACGTGGTCAAACCGCGTACTGTTGACTGATGACGTGGCGTAATCCTGAGCGTCCAAACTGTTTTTAATCCGATGGCCATGATTTACTTAATATATCTATAAAAAGGGGGCCTCCCCCCCCCCCTAATTTGATAGCTCTGAATCCATTTCTGGGATCCATTTTCTGTAATTCCTTCTCCATCTTGTATTTTCTACGTATTTTAATAAATTTTCATTTTGCCCCTAGTTCAATTATGAGTAGCTAATTTTCTTTCAAACTTGGGTTGAAGGTGAAGTCTCAACATGTGTCATGGGCTTTATTTAGTAAATTTACTTTTTCTTCCCCTCTAATTTTTGTGGATGTTTTGACTTCTCGTCGATAAATAATAATAATCTTGTCTAGATACAACTTTGGTTTCACCGGCTCTCTAGTACAAGGTTATTATTATTTGGCATGATAAACTCTTATCACCATATTGATTAGAGTGTGGTTCATGAGGTGTGGATTCCCCCCTCATGATTTAATTGGAACTAATAAGGAATATTTAGCCTATGGTGCATGTTGATACGGATCCAGATACCCAAGTACGTCAATTTAATAGATTTCCACTTCAATTTTTTCTTGTCATTTTAATTTGAATTTTAGGATAATCTAAATCATTTTCACCACAAATCCAACCACCCTCATACAAAATTAATTCTACATATAATTAAAATCCACCTCCTCGTGGGATCGACACTCGTCACCATTGATCTATACTACAATAGATTCGTGCACTTGCGAGTTCAATAAAATTTGCACAACAAGTTTGCACTATCATGATTGCTGTAGCCTTTCTAGTAACATCAATCCCTGTGGAGACGATCTCAAATATTAATCACTTTATTACTTATTGTGTCCACTTGCACATTGACGTCAATAGCAATTGAGTTAAAAAATAACCAACAAGTACTCACTCTGCGAGACAAGCGGCGCTGAAAGGTGTTATGAACTCCAAGATGGGAAATGGTATAAGAGTTCGTGATCATGTCCTGAAAATGATGGACTATTTAAATGAGGCTGAGATTCAGGGTGCACAGATCGATGATAATTCAAAGATTGAGATGGTGCTAGAATCTCTGTCTGAAACATTCAAGCAGTTTAAGGTCAATTATAATATGAATAAAAGAAATATGACCTTAACATAATTGATGAAAGAACTTCATTCAGGTGAAGAGATTTATCTTGCTGAAAAATCTCAAGGAAGCATTAACTTTACTAAAAAAATACTTTTTCTAAGCCTAAGCCAAAAGGCAAAAAGAAGAAAGCTAGGGAAAAAAATGTCTACTAAGAAAGATGGCAAGCCGAAAGGCAAGTGTTTCAAGTGTGGACAAAAGGGTCACTGGCAAAAACGATTGCCCTAAGATTATGAAATCACGTATGGGAAATCTTTTAGTCATAGAGACCTGTTTTGTTTAGAATCCTGTTGATGTTTGGGTCTTGGATTCTGGAGCAACTAATCATATTTGTAAACCAGGAAACTAAGTGAAGGAAGCGTCAAGCTGCAATTAGGGACAGGCCAGTTTGTGTCAGCAGTGAAAACTATATCTGTTTTATTATCTTTTAATAGTAAGACTTTAGTTTCGAATAATTGTCTTTATGTTCCAGACATTAAGAGGAATTTGATTTCAGTAGCTTGTTTGTCTAAACAAGGGTACACTACAAATTTTAGTTCCTCTGTTTCTATTTTGAAAAATAATAGACTAATATGTTCTGGTACATTTGAAGATAATTTATATCATTTACGTCCTCTGATCCATTCTATGCATGACACAATGATTGAAAATAATGAGCATATGCACTTATCTAAGAAAAGAAAATTTTCTTTTAACCAATGTTACCTCTTGCATTTACTCTTAGGTCATATAAACATAAATAGGTTACAAAGAATGAACAAAGATGGACTTTTAGGTCCATTGGAAAATAAATCATTGTCATTCTGTGAATCTTGTTTAGAAGGAAAAATGACTAAAAGGCCTTTCTCGGCTAAAGGAATATGTGCAACAATACCACTTCAATTGGTGTATACAGATGTATATGGACCAATCAATGTACAAGCTTGAGGAGTTTATGCATATTTCATCATATTCAGTGATGACTATTCAAGATACGGTTATGTTTATCTAATGCGTCATAAGTCTGAAGCTCTTGAAATTTTTAAAGAGTACAGGACTGAGATCACCAGCGCATGTACTAAAACCAAAGGCTGACAAAATGGATTCATGTTCTGAGGTTTGTATGTTTGTTGGGCGTCCCAAAAGAACAATGGGAGGTTTATTTTATAGTCCTCGTGGCAGAAAAGTAATTGTGAGTACACATTTCAACATTACCCCTGAACAGTAATCATCTATAGAACCTCGTCGTAGTGGAAGGGTAATTAGATTACCAGCACGATACATGTTACTAGGAGAAACTTATACAACCATCTCAAATGGACAAGTACAGGAACCCACTAGTTATAATGAAGCTCTATTAGATGGAGATACTGAATTATGGAAAAACACTATGAACCAAGAAATAGAATCTATGTATTCCAATAAAGTCTGGAAACTTATAGAGGCACCAAATAGGGTAAAACCTATAGGGTGTAAGTGGATCTACAAGATAAAAAGGGGAGTATATGGAAGGGTGGAAACATTTAAAGTAAGATTAGTAGCCAAATGGTATACTCAGAAAGAGGGAATCAATTATGAGGAAACATTTTCACCGATTGCTTTGCTTAAATCCATTAGGATTCTGCTCTCAATCGATGCAGTGCTGGATTATGAAATTTGGCAAATGGATGTCAAAACTTCGTTTCTTAAGGGGCATTTTGAAGAAGACATCTATACGCAGCAAACATATGGGTTCATTAAAAAAGGCCAAGAACACATAGTATGTAAGTTACAAAAATCTATTTATGGATTAAAGCAAGCATCCCGGTCATAAAACATCAGATTTGATCAAATAATTAAAACATTTGGATTCATACAGAATATTGATGAGCCATGTGTATATAAGAAAATTCAGGGAAAAACTATAGTTTTTCTTGTTCTTTATGTAGATGACATTCTCTTAATTGGAAACGATATCGAAGTATTATCATCAATAAAGAATTTGTTGGCTAAATAGTTTGATATGAAAGACCTATGAGAGGCAAGTTATATTCTTGGGATTAAATTGCTTCACGATCAGAAGAATAAAACTTTAGCCTTATCCCAAACTGCTTACATTGATAAGATACTAGCTAGATTTGGCATGGAATTACACTCTCCAAAGATCAGTCGCCTAAGACACCTGAGGAAAGAGAAAAAAAAAATAAAGCGAGTTCCCTATGCAAAAGTTGTGGGAAGTCTCATGTATACCATGTTATGTACTAGACTAGACATTTGTTTTGTAGTACGGATGGTCAGTAAATATCAATTTAATCTTAGTCCTAAACACGGGATTGCAGTCAAGCATATGATTAAGTATTTGAAAAGAACTAAGAATTATATGCTTGGTATTCTGGTGATGATCTCATTCCAGTGGGTTACATTGATTCTGACTTCATTTCAGATAAAGATTTCAAAAAATCAACTTCCGATTATGTGTTTATATTATGATATGGAGCTATAAGTTAAAGGAGTGTGAAACAAAGTTGTATCACAGACTCCACAACAAAAGCTGAATATATGGCTGCATCTGAAGCTGCTAAAGAAGTTGTTTGGCTTCGTAAGTTCCTACAAGATCTTGAGGTGCACCTGTTAAACTATTTTGTGATAATAGTAGAGTAGTGGCTCAGTCTAAAGAACCAAAAACCACAGGAAGCAAAAACATATAGAAAGGAAATACCATCTCATAAGAGAAATAGTGTGAGAGGTGATGTAGAGGTGACAGATGGTATCAGAGCAGCTCCTCGTGTCCTTTTGAGTAATGTTAGGGCAAACCTCAGCGAGGACGCTAAGTCCCTCAAGGCGGTGTATGTAACACCCTAAGTGAATCCCACATCGACAAATCACGGGAGAAATGTTGGGTTTATAAAGGGTGATCCACACCTTAATTAGCAAAACGCGTACTAGGGTGTATAGGCGCCCCAAGAACAAAATCATACGGGCCTTATTAAGGCCCAAAGCGAACAATATCTTACCAAGATTAGGTTGGGTCATGACACTAGCAACATCTTCGAAGCTCAAAACCACTTAAAGTCTACACTAACATATTTCAAGTGACCCATTGTTTTCATATTCTCCTAGTTCTTTAGTTCGTCTTCCTAGAAAAATCATAATAATGCCTATATATATATACATATTAGTATATGAATGCTCTCCTCTCTAATCAAGCTAAAAACACTGACAAACAAGTCGTTGCTTCCTTGTTCTATTATAAGTTGTAATTTGTTATTGTCGTGCCAAACTTGCATAAATATAATTTTGGCAACTATGTTGTTAAGCAAAACTAATAAAAGGTAGGTCCTTTATTCCTCTATTTCTATCAGCCTATTATTAAACATGATGTGAAACTAACTCATTCATTGGCTGAGTTTTGTCAATTCAAACTATCTTTTAATGTTTTTGCACAGATGAAATCCAATTTATCAATAGAAAAGAAACTTATAAACCAATTTTATAAATGACTTAACTTAAGTATTTCCAATCAAACAAGCTTAATTTTTATAAGTCAAACCCTAATTTAGAAATAAAAAGTAAATTGAGAATCAAACCTGCAGCTTGAAGATCCAAGAGCAGTATTCTTGCGCAGCGTAGTGATTAATGGGCTATGGTGTCTGACAGCGTAGTGTTAGCGAAATTGTGGTTCGTATGATAGGATGGTAATAGAGTTGGGGTGTCTCACGGCAAAGCCAGCTAGCGTGATAGTGATGGAGTAAAGCTAGCTGGTAAATTTTGTCGGCAAACAGAGATGAGTAGTGACCAAGTGTTTTTCTATTTTTTCTTTGTTTTTGTTTTGTTAAATGGCAAGAAACATGCATAAATCCAACCCCCTGTGGGTTTACTTTATGCAGGTTTTGCCACATCATAATGTTACAATATCTAATAAAGCCCAAACATGATATAGTATTGTATTAATAAAATACAAACTCTTAATACAGCATTATGATTGCTACCAAACATGCCTGTAGAACATTATATCCATCTTTATCTATCAAAAACTTAAGAAGAGGAAGTGAATATCCACATTTGTAAAGTTGATTATCCATGATCACATACCTTGCAATTTGGTATCTCATCTTCTTATATTCATTCTTGTCCTTAGGTAAAGTTCCATTCATAAGCTAACTTATGATTGGATCCATCCAGAAAATTCAATGGTCAATGGTTACTATTTCATTTTGTTCGAATTTGATTATGCTTGGCTTTGGGATGATGACTACTGGAACTAATCTTAGGAAGTTTTTCTCAGGCAAGAAAACCAATTGAGCAAAGCATCAAGTCATGTGTTTTCCTTTTAAGAAATTTGTTTTACCTTGTCGTTAAAGTCCCTTAATAACTCATTACCTTCATCAAGATATGTAATCAAGTTGAAATCCCAAGCTGTATAGTTACAATTCACTTGATTAACCACTAATTATAGTCACTAAAAACAAGCAAATCCTTTGCAAGCAATGCTCGAACTAACCTAAAGCTTGCAAGAAGAGCCTCATATTGTACCTCATTGTTAGTAACATTGATGCGATATTTAAAAGCACATCTAATCTCAATGTTGTTGAGGGTGATAGTTATAAATCCCTTACCACATCATCATTTCCTAGAGGATCTATTACCGTAGAGAGGCCATTTATCATGATGTTCTTTTTCAATATCAAGTGATATTATCACTTCTTTAATAAATTCAGCAATAAAGTTTGTCACTACTTGTCTTTTTAATGATGTCCTAGGATAATACAAGATATCAAACTCTCCAAGCTCAATAAGCCATTTCGTCATCAGGCTTAGCCAAGACTTGTTGAATTAGCTGATTAGTAAGAACAATTATGATATGAACATACAAGTAAGGTCTTAGCTTTCTTGCTAAAACAATCAAGGTTAAGACAATCTTATTAAGACTTATATAGTATATAGGCCTTTGCACTCCATTATCTTCTCATATAAAGATTTAGTGGTGTGTTTAGACATCACAAGATAAAGAAGAATGACTCACTTTAGATTAGCTTAACAAGCAAAAAGGGACTTCTTAAATATTCTTTAAGTTTTTTAAAAGCTTTTCCATATTCCTTTGTCTACTTCATCTCGTTTCTTTTGCTAAGAGCCTTAAAGAAATGAAAGCAGTTATCTATGGCTCGAGAGACAAAGCAATTCAGGGCTGCTACTTGACCCGTCAACCTCTAAATTTCTGTAACATTCTTTGGAGACTTCATGTTAACCAATGCTTGAATCTTCTCAAGATTGATCCCAATACCTCTTTGATTTACCATGAAGCTAAAGATTTTCTTGATAATATACAAATGCATATTTAGCTGGACTTAATCTCATTTTGTACTTCTTAAGAACATTAAAGGTATCCTATAAATCTTTTAAATGATCTTTAGGTGTAAAGCTCTTGGTAAGCATGTCATCTACATAAACTTCCATAGTATGCCCAATTTGTTGAACAAAGGTAGTATTTACTAATCTCTGATAAGTGACCTCTCTAATAGGTGGCCCCAATGTTCTTGAGTCCAAACGACATAACTTTGTAACAATAAGGACCTCGATTAGTGATGAAGGTGGTCTTCTCTTAGTCAGGTTCATGCATCCTTATTTGATTATATCCTGAGTATTCATCTATAAAGCTTAGCAATACATGCCAAGTTGTTGCATCTACTAATTGATCAATCCTCGGTAAAGGAAAACAATCTATTGGATAAGCGTTGTTAAGATCAGTAAAGTCAATGCACATCCTCTATTTTCTATTAGTTTTCTTCACCACCACAATATTGGCTAAACACTTAAGATATCTTGCCCCTTGATAAAACCAAGCTTAAAAAGTTTATCTATTTTTTCTTTCACGGCTAAAGATCTTTCGGCATTTAGGCTACTTCTTTTTTGTCAAATCAATTTTATCTTTGGGTTAGTACTTAATCAATGGACTATCATCCTAGGATCAATACCCAGTATATCTTTATGTATCTAAGTAAACACATCGTGATATTCTTTGAGAAATTTAACAAATTGTTTCTTCAATTGATCAGTCAATTGACATCTACTACCTTAGTTAGATTTTCACCAAGCGGAAAGTCATCTAAGTCATTAATTAGACTTGCTCATTGATCATCTTTCACTATTCTAGGATAAAGGCATTTAATCTGAAGAGTTTCATTGCCCATTCTAAATGATATATCATAACACTCTTTTACTTCCCTTTGCTCACCTTTCAGAACTTCGACTTCAACTTTAGTTGGAAACTTCAATGTATAATTGTAATTCAAAGCTTTCGCTTTCATTATACAAAGATTTAGCATTCTTAAGATGGAGTTATAGGAACTTGTTTGATCAACTACAATAAAATTAACTATAGAGGTTACATTGGTCAAACTTTTTCCAAAGAAACTATGAGCTCTATAACTCCATTAGGAACTACACTTCCTTTGGTGAATTCATGAAGTGTAGCAGTGTAAGGTTTCAATTGTGATCTTTCCAACCCTACTCGGACAAAGGTTGACAAGAATAAAATCTCAACTGAACTCCCATTATTAATGAGAATTAGATGGAGTTTGCTTGCCACAAAGAGGGTGATATCTAATGCATCACAATGAGGATGATGAACTCCTCTAGCATAATTTTCGAAGAATATTGTTACTATGTCATCAGCTATTTATCCTTGGGATTGATTAGTCAAATTGACCTTAAGGCCATTCAGTTTATATCTTGCTTGGCGAGCCAAATTCTTCTATGATTTCTTTGAGTCTCCAATAATTACTTTTCCCTAAATGTGATTGATATTAGACATATTCTTATCACTACACTTCTTCTTTTTTCCCTTTCTTTTCTCAAAGATTCTAATTGGCCATTATTTACTCGATCATCAAGATTTTTTACATACTCCTATAGTTTTCCTTGTCAAACTAAGTTCTCTATTTACTCATTATGCTCAAATCACTTAGAAATGTCAGGCCAATGATCTTTATGGAAATGCAATACTTATTTACATTCCTTTAAAATGGATCTATCCACTGGGTTCTAAACAAAGTTGGACCATTCACCTGCATGAGAATTTGGTCTTGAGGATTATTAAGCTTTGTAAAGCTAATGAATTAAGAGGCTAAATGGGGATGAGTATCCTGAACTTTAGAACATTCCCTATGACAAAATTGATCTCTCTTTAGAAACTGATCAGATCTACCAGCGCTTCCTTCTCGCCAATCATCTTTTTTTTTCTTTCTTTTGCTTGGTTTTTCTTTTTCTTGATTTCTATTTTAAAATCTTTCTTTAGCATTAGTTTACTTCTCAACTCTTACAAGCATCTTAAAGTAAGAAGTGGAGGGTGTGTTTGAAACTGATCACCAAAATTTTCATATCCTAAGTCTCTCTATAATACCAAAGTGTTATTCCATCATTATAACCATCTACTTGGGTCATCTCTTTATTATACCTTCTGATGTAGTCTCTCAAGGAATCCATCCCTATTGCCTGACAATCAAGAGGTAAATCTCTGATATTTCTCTTTGTCGAGCGCTTTGGAAGTGAGAGGTAAATTCAATACTCAAATCTCCAAAGGATGAGATAGAGTGTGGCCTCAACCTTCGAAACCATCTTCGTGCTGCTCTTACTAAGGTAAGAGGAAAAGCTCAACAAAGAATTGCTTGTGATACTCTATATACTTCTATAAGGTGCAATACAATTCTAAATATTCAGTAGGTTCCTCCATCCATCATAAGGCTCCATTTAGGGTAAATGAAACCTAGATGGATATTTTGTTATTATTATATTTTACTCAAGTTTTGTTGTTGTGTCATTAAGTGGTCTCATTTCTCAAACCATTTACTCAACTCTCTAAATCCTCTCTTGTAATCCTTTATTGACTTCCTTCCCTTGGTCTAAATCTTTTCTAGCCATTTTCCTCTTAGATCATTGTTGGTTTAGGGAATGCTTGAGATCGCCTTTATTTAATTCTTCTCTAGACTTCATTGTAAAAGAGGCAAAATCAACCACACTACCTCTGATTAAGTTCACTCCTTCCTCAGATTGAGCTTAGAATTACTTGAACATTATGTTAAAGTTACAAGCTAACTCATCGACTTGTTGTTAAGGTTGTTCTTGGCATTTGGCTCAGCAGTGTGGATTCAGTTGAAGATTTAGAAAAATGTTAATAGGCACTATGTAATCATCATTTAGATGTCATTGTTATCTCCTTTGTTGAAAGTGAACTTCCTCATCCACTGTGGAACTTTCATCGTTAGCCTCAAGGTCATAGTACTCACAGTTCGCATCCATGCTCGAGATAGGCTTCCAAGACTTTTAATCGAAAGTACCTACAAACATGCCAATCTACTGGTGCAAGTTTTATCCTAACTTACTATATTGTAATTCCGACTAAGGATGGCCCTATTAGGATTGGGCTTCCTCTTTGCTGGCTCCAACAATGGTAAATTTCTCCTTTGACCTGATCTTAAGGGTCTCTGAATTTTCTATTAAGAGTCTACTTCCTTAGAGGATAAGGATGTCTTTATCCAATGATGCTCTACAAAAATTTTAAAAAAAAAACAATCAGAGGGCTGACTTTGCTAGTTAAGCCCTCAAAGGGTCAAGTCAGTCCACGAATTTTCAAAAATATACATTTAAAGAAAGAAAGTTAGCATTTTCCCTCTTGAGTATTTTTTTTCTTACCTTTAAGTGTGAATAGATAACATATTTATAGGAAAAGTTGATTTAACTTAAGTCCTAGTTACTTTGATGACAAGTGTCAATGTTCTTGTGACATCTAGCTACACTTTTCTTCTTGTGTGCATGCTGATTGACATAGGATATGCAAAATTGTCTATGGATCAAAGAGGAAATTTAGAACTGAGGATGTTTATCCTCGATGGTTTGTCCTAAGATAGGATTCCAAAAACCTTAGAACCTTTGGGGTTTTGTCCTAAGATCATACGATCCTAGCAGTCCTAGAACCTAGAAAGTTTATCCTAGGTGGTTTGTCCTAAGAACTTAAGATGACATTGGAACCTTTGGGGCCTTGGGGCCTTGCCACCGAGGAGGTTTATCCAACATGGTTTGTCCATCTCTTTATGGGTTTTATATGGACCATATTTATTTAGGCTCTAGTTGAGATCCTAAGAATCTTGGAACATTGGAACTTAGGAGGTTTATTCTAAGAACCTAGGAGGTCTATCCTACATGATTTGTCTTAGGATTTAGAAACCTTGTAATCTTTTACATGATTTGTCTTCGGATTTAGAAACCTTATAACCTTTTGAGCCTCGGAGCCTCGCCATCTATAAAATTTATCCTAGGTGATTAGTCCATCTCTTCATGAACTTTTTAAAGACCATATTTATTTGGGCCCTAGTTGGGCCTATTCTATTTTTGGTCGAACAAGTCCAATATGATCAATTCAATTGTAAAGTTTAAATGTTAAAATTATAACAGCAAGGATGTAATGGGTAATTAAAAAATTATTTACATAAGCTATTCAGGTTTGATCATCATCACTACTACCCGATTTGTTAATAAAGAATAGCGGTTCATGATAATGGAAAGGGTAATAAGCATAAAAATAGATAAGTAATTACCGTTGTTAATTCCATTCATGTATAAATCATTGGAGATTTGATAGGAATCTACCAAAAGGGACTTCGATCTAGGTAATTGGCCACCATTAGATTGATCAACTAACTTTGAGAGCCCAGAATTGAAAAGAACAATTACCTTGTTGATATTTTCATTGCACCTCATGCCGTTGATACACTGAATCGTGCATGCTGATATGGTATACAACCAATTGGACCAACTGATGCTTCAATTACTTTACGAACAGCCAGAAGTGTCATTGCTGAAGAATTAGCCGGAAAAAAAAAATTAAAAGAATAAATGAATAAGTAAGATTAAATCAAATAGATCATGATTCACACATAGTTTGATTTCCAAATAAGCAAATTCACGTGTGTGATATTGGTACTTAACAAATGCAACTACATAGTTAGCTAAAGCCTATCTATACATTATCATTGAAAGATAGGCATATCATTAGATTTCTAAAAGTTAAGAGCTCTGTAAATATAGAAATCCTAATACAAGTCAGTCTAACTAATATTAATTAGTTGGATTTATTTATTTTATAAACTCAACGTCTTTTGTAAGATATTTATTTTTGAATTAAAAATAAGTTTTTTTTTTCAAATTTTATCAAAGTGAAAATTTCTTTAAAAGGATAGAAATGACTTTTACATAATTATTATATTTTCATTTTTTATAAACAAGTCAAAATATCAAAAAATTCGTACATTAATATATACTTATTTTTTAAACAAAAGGTCAGAGATTCAAATCACACTCAAATAGATATGCGGGGAGGAAATTTACTAAATCACTTATGTTGTGGTTCTTCACTAAAAAAAAAAGTTTAAAATATTTCTTCCTATATATTCTTATAAATTATCTTTGAAACTTTTTTTTTTTTTTTTGGTTTTTGGTCATCTAGCTCCTCTCTCTGACTACAAAAAATAGTTTGAAAATCAGGAACAAACCATTAATTGCCGCGTTTATTCCCGAAGAAGAAGAGCAGCAAAAACTTTTGTGGTATAATCAAAACTAGTTGAGTAGAAGGTAAGCATAAAATAAGTGTTAAGATAATCGTTACTTCCCATTCTTGAGTAAGATATCCATTTTCTTAGAGAACTATTGAGTGCATTACTGTTTCCTTGGAAGTATTTCCTCGTATGTAGTATTGTTTCTCCAAAAGTTGCTGCTTACTGATTCATCCAAGTGTGATCACCATCTCAACAGAAAAATTACTCTTAAGATTATATGGGTAGCAATTTAGACCGGGCCATAATAAACTCAATTTAGGGTAATCCCTATAGATTTTTTAATATAAATATCATAACTCTATTGTAACATGCATATAAAAGAAAAGGAATATTGCGTATATTATGGCGACCAATCCTGCACCTAGATGACAATGTATTGTTAATCAAAAGTTTCAACTTTATTTGTTAAGGGTCAGTTTGGGAATGCTATAACTTTTAAAATAATTATTGTTATCTGTGTTGTAGAAACAATTGGCTGTAAAGAGAATCAGTTAAGTGTTTGATAAATTTTGCAGAAGTACTGTAAGTTTTGAAAGTAGGTATGACCGTTTGATAAATTTTATTGTTAAACTGTTGAGAGAAACCAAATGACTAAAATGTACATAATGTGAGATAAAATTTATTTATACATATAAAAACATGTACATACAATATTTTTAATTGTGTATTATAATAATTTTAACTACAAAAAATCTATAATATATTGATTTTATTTTTTATTTTTTTGTCTTAAAATAATTGATAATTAAATTTATAATATAGTGAAACAAATTTAATAATAATTCGACCAACAAATTGATATTAATAAATTTATATTAACGAATTATAACAAAAATTTATTAAAATATTGATTTTGTTTCCAATTTGAATAAGGATAATTTTGGGTTTAGATAATAATTTTAAGAATATTTATAAAATTGTAATAAAAGATAAAATTGATTCTCAAAATTAGAATATAAAAGCTACTATTTCTCTACTTTTCAAAATCAGCTGTAGGGGGAACTGATTTTGATAAAAATGATTTTCTTTTTCTTTTTCTTACCAAACACTAAAATTAACTTTTAAATTTTTAAAATCACTTTTAACCCTTCAAAAAACTATCCCAAACAGTCTCTAAGCATGTTGCACCATGTGTATGATTGCTTACCATATGATCAGTGAACCTTGGTGTTGTTTGCAGCTTTGCATTACGTTTGCATCTCCACTATTTGCGAACCAAAATTTTCTCTTGATGGCAGTAAACTTGTGATTAGCAGTTAAATAAATAAATAATTAATTAATTAATTAATTATGAAATAAATTTCGACTAAAAAATGAGACACCGAAGATGACCATATATATATTTTTTATCTATTATGCGATAGCAAAAAAAAACTTGATACTTATCATTCAAAAATAAATAAAATATAAGTGGTTAAGTCTTTTTTTTATTTTATCATTTGTCGATAGTGTCAGTGTTAATCTGATTTTTTATTTTTTTTTTTTGCGGACCTTTTAGAAAAATGTGACAGTAGTTATCGGAATAGAATTAAAGCTTAACGGTACGTTAATATAAATGCAAGCACAACGTAAGATTAATTATTAAAAGATAAAAACAACAAATTCATTATTGAATAAAATTTAGAGTTGGATTATTAGCACACCTCTAACATTCTCTTCAAACCTTTTTTCTATATATATCCTTTTAATTCCTAAAATAACTTCATTTGCTGTATTTTTTTTAATAAACCACCGCATAGGACCAAAAAAAAAAACTTCTATCAGGGAGCTCTGTCTCTCCCCTCTCCCATTTCAAACACTTTCAATTTCTTCTTAACTATAGTATTCATGAATTTCTGATTTTAATCTCCATCTATCTTTATTTTTCTTAGTAGGTAATAACTTGAGTATGTATACAAAGACAAGTATAGGTATATCTAAAAGAAAAACTTGGCCTAAGTAAATTAATTTCACCGAATAATCTTTCCTAAAAATGGTTTATATTTAGATCAAATTCTTATCCTATGAGGATTCATTGTTTTCTCAAATTTTGTGGATTTTAAAGTGTTTTAGAATGGAAAAAAAGACTAAGAAAACAACATAGGTTAGTTTAATCAGATAAGTTTTATTTTTAATATAATTTAAAATATAAAGGATAAATTTGTAAGTACAAAATAAGTGGAGTTTCATAAGAGATATAGAGGGGTGCCAATAGCGTCAATGTAAAACTTGCTTCTAGATGATCAAACAAGGTACGATTCCTAGAATTCTTGCGCATTCATAGGCTACTTATAGAAGTCCCTAACCCATAAATTACAAGTAAACCATTCAAATCTGGTGCCACTAAATCCAGCTCCAGTAGCCAAGGTCAGGAATTCATGCTTTGTTCGCTTCTTTCCACTCGGATTTTGAGTCATCATCAGCACATCAAGTTGGGAATTTCTTTTTGACACGGTGCTCGTCTCAGGCAGTTCTGGAAGTATTGACTCCACAACGATTACCTTTCCATCTTCTGGGATGCTTTTGTAGCAAATCTTCAACAACTTCAAGCAATGGTCATCGCTCCAATTGTGAAGTATCCACTACAAAATTTGAAATATTATGAAATTTGTTTAAGGATCGAACACCTAATATCTACAAATTAAATTCAAATTAAACTTACCTTCATAAAAATGGCATCACCTTTTGGAACATTTTGAAACATATCATCCATTACTGATGTGGCATTATTCTAGCGGATGATAAAGTAATAATTTTATCAATTTTGAAATTCACTATGTGAAGGACACATAACATTTAAGACTCAAGTTAAAACTCGACTGTTGGGATCCCAATCATTATTCTAAATCATTGTATATATGTTTACGGATAGCCTTAGAAGAGGATTGCCAAATTCTATAAATTCTATTTTAATCAAGTGTAAAAAATGCTTTAACTTCAATTATCGTTTTTGATAAAAGAACTCGGATTGTTATGTAATCCCACTATCACATGTTTGATATGAACTTGAATGCTGCTTGAAATAAAAATCAAGTATTGACATAGTCGAAAAACAAAGTAAAACCATGCAAAATTAAACAACCATAACTACATTTATTCAACGAACAACGTGATCCACAAGCTGAAATTACTAAAGCATAATGAATCCAATTAATTAACATTGAATAGTACAGCCCGAAGCATTGAATCAACAACTGATTACTAAGAGTGCTATATGATCATTTAATTGAAGTGATAAAAAACAAGAAATTATTATCTCTTAGAGATTAGCCAGTTGTTGTATATTGATTGGATAAGTGTATGACTGGGAAGTGTAAGTTGCCTTAGCGAGATAAATATTAGCCTTCTCTGTGGGGTGAAAAGCATCCCAGAATATATATTTTTGACGATCAGCACATGGTTGTTGAAGAGGAAGACAAGTTATTTGCCCATTGTTCCTTCCTACACCACAGCATCCCTTGTCCATCACTTCAAATCCTGTAATTTTATCACAATTTTGCACATCATTTTTTACCCAAAAAAAAAAAGAAAGAAATTGTGGAATATGATAGTCACTTTGTTTTTTGTCACGTCTACATCTGCAGCAGTTGACGGAAAAGATTTTGTTACATATTATTTTTATCCAATAAGATATTATTTTTTATCCAATAAGTATCAATCACAATATTTAAAAAAAATTATCTTTGAATCCAAAGCCATCCTTAGGAAATTCAAAAATATCACTTGTTCAATGCTTATTATGTAATGGGAGAATGACATTTCGAGTCCCTAATATTTCTTAATTACTCATTACATTTTCGACATTAAACCATATTATGGCTAAAACATTTTTTTTTGTTGTTTTAATACTATAACATTAATTTTTATCAGCCTGGTGTGATGAATATAGTAGTAAAGTTTGAATGTTAAAATTGTAACGCGAGGGATGCAATGGGTAATTAAAAAACTATTGACATAAGCTATTCAGGTTTAAATCATACCAAGGTTCAAGCTACTATACGACTTGTTAACAAAGCATAGCGGTTCATGATCATGGAAAATGGACAAAGCATAAAGATTAGATAAATACTAATTACCATTGTTAGTTCCATTCATGTATAGATCATTGGAGCTTCGGTAGGAATCTACCAAAATGAACTTCGATCCAGGTAATTGGCCACCATTAAATTGATCGACTAACTTTCGGAGCCCTGAATTGAAAAGAACGATTGCCTTGTTGATATTTTCATTGCATCTCGTGCTGTTGTTACCACTGAATCGTGCAAGCTGATATGGTATACAACCAATTGGACCAACTGATGCTACAATTACTTTACGAGCCCCCAAGGAGTATAATTGCTGAAGAATGAGACAAAAATAATAATAATAATAATACATGAATAAGTAAGAATATTAATTGATAGCTAGGCTAAATCAAACGAATCAGGATTGTAGTTACCAAATGAAGATTTAAATTAGTTAGAGCTTAACCATACATTGCAGACAGGTGTCAGAAAATTATTAACAATTCAGAAGAGCTTGGTAAGGAGAGAAATCTTGATACAAGTCTAAGTGAATATTTCGTATGACTCATCTAATAGTTATATAAGTATTTATTTGATTTCATAAGCTCTTATTAAAATTTTTGCTTTTTATTTAGTTCTTTTTTAGTAGAGTTTTAAAGTTTAAATAAGTTATTTTATCTCTACTAGCAAAAGCTCAAATTTTGTGCTTTTAAGAGTAAAGGTTGAAAAGTTTTTTTTAAATGTTAAAATATCTTCTACTTATTTTACAATCTTATTTTATTCTTTTCATAACATAATATTAAAAAAATTGTCTATTAAAGTAATTTTATAATTTTCAATAAAAACGTTCATTAACAACTAAACAACTAAAATTTTTTGGGTCAAAACTCTACCGGCAAAAGCTCTACTTAAATAAACTCTACTTGAAAAGTTGTACCAAACAGAGCCTAAATCTACCTAATATTAATTATTTTGATTTATTTATTTTATTAACTCAACATTTATTCTAAGATTTTTATTTTTGAATTAAAAATAATTTTTTTCTCATTTTATTATAGTGCGAAATATTTTAAAAGGGACAAATATGACTTCTTACATAATTTTTAAATTTTCATTTTTATAAACAAGTCAAAATATCAAATATAGAAAAATTCATACATAAATCTATTTAATTTGTTTTGAAGGCAAAGGTCTAATATTCAAATCATACTCACATTGGTATAGGGGGAGTAAATTTACTAAACCAATTAAGCTATGCTTCTCCCGAAAAAAAATATTTAGAATATTTCTTCCCATAGATTCTTTTAAATTTTCTTTAAACCTTTTGTTTTTGTTTTTTGGTTTTTGGTTTTTTTGCTTCTCTCTAACTAAAAAAAATAGTTTGAAAATCAAGAACAAACCATTAATTGGCGCGTATATTCCTGAAGAAGAAGAGCAGCAAAAGCTTTCGTGGTATAATCAGAACTAGTTGAGTAGAAGGTCGGCATAAAATAATTGTTAAGGTAATCGTTACTTCCCATTCCTGAGTAAAATATGCATTTGCTTAGATAGTTGTTGAGTGCATTATTGTCTCCTCTGAAGTATCTCCTCATTTGTAGTACTGTTTCTCCAAAAGCTGCTACTTGCTGGTTCATCGAAGTATGATCACCCTGCCAAAAGAAAAATCAATCTTAAGATTATATACGATAGAAATCTGAACTCTATCCCAATAGACTTGATATAGGGTAGTCTCGAAAGTAGATTTTTTATTATAAGTATCAAAATTCTGATTATGATATGCATATATAAGAAAAAGGATAAATTAGGTATATTATGGTAAACGATTCTGCAGCTACATGACAGTGTATCGTCAATCAAGAGTTTCAACTTTATTTATTAAGCGCTATAGAAGATGCTGCACCATGTGTACAGTTGCACACCAAATGATGAGTGATATGGTTTATTAGGTAATTTAGGGTGATTGAAGAGTTTTAAGGTGTGAATTTTACTCGCAATAGAGTTTGAAGGGGAAATTGATTTACATTTAGGTACAATATATATTTTGACAGTAAACAAAATGTACCAGATTGGTGCCTGTTTGGTCAAGGATACCAGCGGCCCCAGATGCATAATTCACTCCTCTCAATAAAGCCGGTCCTCGAGTTCTGGCATACGGTGGAATATAATTTGGAAAACCTAAAAGTTGAGCTGCAAATTAAACAATAGAAGAAAGTTAGGGCAAAAGAAAAGCATTTCAATTATATACATTAACCATATTTAGAAATTACTAGTCACATTATAAACATAATTTATTTATTTTTGCATAGCTGCATGGTTATAAAAGTGAAAAACATTTCTAACAAGCATAAATAATGAATATCACCTAGGGCATCCGCATAGGTTCGGCCATTGGTGAACCGGCCAGTGGCACCCTGAGGAAAATCAACGCCATAAGGCCTATAATTCGCCCTAGCAAGAGTAAGAATCCTATTGTTGTTTCCATTATCCACCAATGAGTCACCAAAAATGAAGAAACATGGCACTTGAAGGCCCTGTGGCTGAATCTGTGAGGAAGCCCTGGCAGTTAAGCACAGAATGACCAACAATAATAACTCCATAATTCTCTTCATTGTTTTGAGTAAATTAATAATTAAAATCCTAGTTTTAAAGTTTGAAAGAATTTTGTGAGATGAAATCCATTACATTAGGATCATTTATACTTATGTTTTTGGTAGGTTTGGCTACGGCCATTATGGGAATCATATGCTATGGCTTTAAGCTTTGGCCACCATTTGAGGAGAAAAAGGACTCTATTGAGTATATATGAAACTCTTTTAGTTGCTTTCATGTGTTTTTCATACTCAATTAGCGGTGGTGTGAGCTGGTTGCTCCCTACTCTCGTGATCTACTAGTTGTAGGGATACAATAAGTCCAATATATTTATTTACGCTTTACCAATATGAAGTCCATTAACGTGAGAGCACTGATTTCCTATTGTCTAGAACCCACCTGTCTGGAGATAAAATATTTACATGTAACGGACACGTGATCGTGTCATTTTTACACCCATTTAATAACATGTTGATACACACATGTAAATATAAACCGCACTCGTTTTGAAATTGATCAATTATATTAGAGAGAAAAATAATCTTTTTGAAATATATGGCATGCATTTAATAGACAGTTCCATTAAAGTTTTACTCCATCTAAAACACGTGTCACTTCTTTCTTTTCTGGGGAATTCAAGATGACAAAGTATCTTTTGTCCTCGAAATCCAAATTTTAAGTTTTACTGGTATCATTCTTCGAATTGACTGTAGGCGTAAACGAGGGTATTCAGGAAATATTATGTGTAAAAGGGTGTTTATATATAATCTAAGCTAAGATCTTGGTCTAGTGGCAAGAAACGACCTTCTTAAAGTTTAGGTTTCTGGTTCGGGCTTCAATGTGTGCGTTCAGTAATTAATAAAAGAAGTTTAAATTCATATATTTTTCCCAGCGAAAAATAATTTCCAGAACACTTTCGCGGCTTCAATTTGTATTTGATAAGACTAGAACATGAAAAAAGGTTCTAATTAATTATAACAGTAAGAAATAAATTCACTTCATTACAAAGTATTATACTATTATGTATAAGTACGCACACACACCGCAAAGCGTAAAATGAAAGAGCAAACAATGCTATAAACATAAGGCGGAAAATATGAATTTGCAAAAATTTAGAAAAAAATAATTTTGGAAGGCGACAAACTGACAGTTCGATCCACCAATATTGACAATTTCCATAAATCTCTCCTACAAACACTCAAACAGTAAAAGGAAAGAGCAAACAATGCAATATATAAGGAGGAAAATGTGAACATAAAACAATTTAGGAGAAGAAAAATTTTTGGAAGGTGACAATTCTACCCACCATTGACCAATTAATTTCCATTAATCTCTCTACACTCAACTTAATTTATTGCGTGATAATACTTCCCCTCAAGTTTGACCAAGGATAGTCAAGGATCGCTGGAGTTTTTATTCACAGATCGTTAGGGCTCCATGCTTTTTTTATTTAGCTCTCGTCTTTTTACGGTCGAGGTATGGCTAACCTTGCCCTTTCTTTTCTCTTGTTCTATCTTAACGTTTTTTATTATATATTTCTCTAAAAAAGGGCACGTGTGTCAGCTACTGCCACTGAAGTTAAAAAATTCTCAATTATATTTTTATGCCTTTAGGCCCTTCCTCCTCAAATCTTAGTGATTTACCCTCTTGCACTATAAATAAACAATAAGACTGACATGTTCGATACGTGGATATATTTAATATTCAGAGTTTCAGATCTTTAAAAGTGAACCGTTAAATGAATCAAACAGTTCTTTTTTCATGTGAATA
Organism: Citrus x clementina; assembly: GCF_000493195.1. Taxonomy (NCBI): domain Eukaryota; kingdom Viridiplantae; phylum Streptophyta; class Magnoliopsida; order Sapindales; family Rutaceae; genus Citrus; species Citrus x clementina. The sequence goes on from NW_006262339.1 coordinate 20,510,630, forward strand.
TTACTGATATATTAACTTTTTATAAGAGTTCTAGTAACTACTAGAAAATTTAGAATTAAAAATGAGGCGATAGCAACAAAGATTTGACATGCGTATCACCAAATCACTTTTCTATTAGCACCTAAGAAATTGCATTGATTATCAATTTTCTATTTGAATTAAAATCAAACAAAGTAAACAAATTACAGTTTATTATCAGATATAGATTGTTGTAATCCAACATTCAAGGTTGCCAATTAATTAACAAAATTGGCCTTAGCTTAATAATTAGCACAAAATTTTACATGTGCATAATCGATTATTAGCTCCAACGTTTTTACATGAGCAATCTTTAGGATTGGACTGCGGACCAAATTCTTTCAGAAAATCAATGTAGCATTGAGTTTTCGGATCGACGCCACACCCTCCTGCAGTATTTCCTTTCTCTTTTGTGCAGTATGCTTGCCCTACACATTAATGATGTAACAAAATGTAAAATTAATTGAACAAAGAATTAACGCTATTGCTATGGAATTAATTACTAATTGACAACGAAAAAAGAAAACCAATATTCACGATAAATTTAACCTGAATTACATGGATTAAAATATATATATATATATATATATATATGGATATAGATATAACGTAGGTTGATAATACTGCCTTGAAGGTACCTTCAATGGTGGTGGCTAAAGAGCTAATCAAAAGAATGAACAAGATAGGCAGAACTATTGACTTCATGATTTTTGCTTTCTGGTTATTTAGCTATGACAAAGCTGATGTTACTTGTCATTATAAAATATTTCTAGGCAATGATAACATGCAAAAATATTTCTAGGGTAATGAAGTAATATGGTAAAAATATGAAAATGGAATACAATGCGATATATGTAATATATGATCTGGAAATCCATTTATGCCTTCAATTTATTAACCTTAGTCACTTAAATAATATATATATATAGTGCTTTGTAATCGTTATATGGCAACGAGAGTACTAAGTCTAGCAAGATAAAAAGCTGGCTATTATCTGAGGATCCTAAAAATGTAAATGAATATAAAAATTATTATGGGGAATTCCAACTCATGTTCTTAAAAAGTATTCACAAACGTTAAATATTTAAGTGAAATTATCTTTCAACCACCTCAAGCATATTGAAAGTTCAAGTAGCAACAATAAATTTTTGAACATATCTTAAATCCACCTCAAGTTTTAGTTAACTTATTAACTACCATTAAATAATATAAGGTAAAAGACTATTTTACCCATGAATTTATTTAAGAAGGTAAAATAGTGTTTTGGAAGGCTCTAGGGATACAATAATTTTTACCTTGAATTATATATTGGTGGCCAATGGATTAATATAAACTATGAGATATTATTAGAAACTCATAGTAACTACTTGTACTTTAATATTCTTGAGGTAGCA
>NW_006262339.1:20512141-20551158 GCF_000493195.1 Citrus x clementina
AACAGTTAATGGTTTTTTAAGGGGGCTTATGATACTTGTATACAATTAGTCTCTTCCTATCATATTAAATTACATGAATTTATTTATACAAGATGGTTGAAATTATTAGTCTAAAAAAATAATTTTTAGGATTTACTAGAAGACTCTTGCGGATACCTCAGTATCGATTCGTTTTTTTTACTAATTTGTATTTCTTCTGCTTCTACTCTTCTTTCCTTCAATAAAATCTCCGCCAATTCATATTTAAAATAAAAAAGAAATTGTCCAATCAAACATGTACATCCCTTAAAAGAAGAAGATTAATTTGTTAGTAAAAAATTATTTTTGTGATAAAAACTTTTAGGACCGATTTCATACAATACATAAAAATTCGTAATTTAGAAAATCATATCTTGATAATCCGACTTTGCTTTTTAGCTGAAGCAATCTAGACTTCCAAATCACGATCTGTCACCACCACTCCTATTAGATCACCACCCGTCACCATCTCTCCTGTTAAACTACGATCCGTCACCACTAATCTTGTTAGATCACGATCCATCACCAAATAATCTTTCAGACTATGACTCAAGTTGATCTGCATTGGACGTGTGCGTGTCCGTTTCACAACTCTCAAAACAACCGGCTTCTTTTTCAGTGTGTTTCTCAAAACGTGTATTTTGGAATACCGTCTCATTTCTTCTTAAGAAATATACACTTATATAATATTTCTTATAAAATCCTAGATATGTATTATCCTTTTATTATGTGGTTACACGTGATCTTCACTTACATGAAAGTGGAGATCATGTGTAACCACTTTTGGGCCCAACTTGCAAAATAATACAAGGTTCCATTTGCACATGAATATAACCCATAAGATCTTAACAAATATCATAATTAGGTTTATCACCTAATATGCCAGTTTTCTTGTTTTTTAGGTCCAGTAGTGGTGCAGTCAATTAAATGAACTAACCTGGTGATTATTTGGGAACATACAATAGTGGCTACAACAATTAAGCCTGCAAATGAGCAAGCCTAATCGTTTAATTCCAACTCCACTCCACTATAAGATTGGAACTGACCTCCATAATTGTATGTTTGAATAATAATTCGTCCTAAGTCACATTGATCTCTTTACTCCATAATCCTTTGTACCACATCTTTAATTAAATCGATATCTCAATTGTCCAATCAATTTAATTACATATTGTTACTTGATACTTAGTAGTTTTCTCCAATGATTATTTTCAACACACTAAATATGTTGATACACTCTGACCAGAGAATTCTATGGATCAAGTGTTGAAAACCCATCAAAAGATGTGTTGTACAATTTCTATATTGTTAATCTACAACTTCAATACTCATAATTGCTCCCACCAAGATACCGGGTAATCTTGACTACAAATGTGTGTCGTGCGCATTGATAACTCAAATGGAATAACAATTACAATCATGAAATTATAACTAACTCAAGATTAAGATTACAGTAAAATAATGCTTATGAGATTTAATAAGTCTGACAGTTATTACAAAGTTAATTAAATCTCATTTTTGATTCAGTTCAATGTAGTCATACTACATCAATAAATTCTTACATGATTAAGACAAATCATTCAATGAATTTATTACAGTTCATACGTAAATAAAGTAGCCAACTTTATTTATCAACTGCGAACTTAATTTATTTAATAATAAGATAACTTGTATTTATGTTTTCTGTAAATTCACATGGTGATCACATAAATACATATAATATGATTAAATGAATTTTACTCAAAATATTAATGCAACTAAGATATTTGAATAAAATACATCAATTATTTTATCAATCAGAAAAATTGTTTATTACAATTAAATAAATACATATACTTTTAAAGAGCATATTTTTCCAACATAATTAACCATAATAATTTAAGTATTTTTTTTATTTATTTTTGTTGTTTTTAACTGCCAAATTACTTTGAACAAGATTAGTTTACTCAAGTTTGAACTCTGAAACTAACTTAAAAGTATTCTTAAAATATTCGAAATCTTTTGATATTTAGCTATCTTATACTCTTATTCTGGAGTTATTTTCAATGTCCCCCCTTGCTTGTATTTTTCTTTACGTTAGTTACTTCGACGGGTTTCATATTCAATATATAAATAAAATTGAAATAATTAATAAAACCATAAATATAAATATGTATGCCATGATAAATTCAAGGGGGAAAAAACTAAAAAATCACTTTATTTTATTATTGTGATCAAACGATAGCTTTGAACATAACAACTAAACATATGCCGATAGGCAGAATACTTCGCCAATTTAAAAACAAAATACATAACAGTAATTAATTATCTTTTGGTTTTGTAGCAGCTGCAGCCTCAGATGGGCACTGAGGTGACTCAACTTCACATGTGCAGTTTCGCTGATTAGCACCAACATTAACACAATCGCAATGCGTAGGCATCAATGATGGACTAACCCCAAGAGCACAGCTCACTGAATCCTTAGGCCTGTCGCATGATCCTGGTTGTTGCCCTAGGTTTAGTCGGCAGCGTGACCCTGTATATACATCAAAATATAATTAAGTGCAGTGATGAAGAGTTATCCGAAAGAATCACGAGAGAGCTCCAAATTTTCTATATAAATTCTGACGAATCTCTTTTTAAAGATTATGTGTTTTTATGTAACGATTTTGTCATTATTGAAATTGAAATGAAATAGCACAATTGTTCTTATTGAAAAAAAAATGAGTAGACTATATAAAATTTTCATTCAACCAATAATATTATATGTGTAATAATAATTTTTATAAAATAATTTGTACAACCATGAAAAATTAAAAAAATAAATAAATAAATTTGAAAATGAATATAGCATTCCCCCAACTCTATGCTTATCTAAGCAATAGTCCATAAACCTAAATTGAAAAATCACGAAAATTTATATTTATTTGGTAAAAACTATTTTTTAAAAAATCGTGAAACCCCAATTAAAAAAAATATAGGGATTTGATGGTTTTTGTGAGTCAAGTGTCTGGACATCACATTTGCACAAACATAATTTAACTAAATTTATATTAATCTGATATGAATATAAAATACCTTCAATGGGGGTTAACAAAAAGCTGCTAAGAAGAATGCATAAAATAATTGGCAAAACTGTTGACTTCATGGTTTTTGCTTCGAGACTAACTATATACTAATATATGTGCTTTCAAGAAAAGTTTGTGCTCATTATAATGAAATGTAATGGGTATTTTATAGGCATTAATATATATGGCAATAAAATATTATCATGAATTAGTGCCCAAATATACGCTACCCAAATAGGCAACAGGGGCACAGTCTTCCAACAACAGCTCAGACTTCCTAAGTTGCAAAGTGTAATTTATTTGGCCATTCTAAATATGGCAAAAAAAAACAAGAAAGAAAAAAATGAAATCTCGGAGAAATTTAACACATCTGTTTCCTAAATTAGCCCCCATACGTTAATTATTCACAGAAAATTTGAATTAGTCACGAATTTTTATTTTTTTTGGAAAAAGAATTAGTCATGATTTATGTAATAACATTTGGAGGGAAAAAAAAAGGGCTTACAATCTAATAATATTTCAAGTTGGATTCACACGGAATTGAGCTTTTAACACCCATCAAATTTTCTTGTTAAACCGACCCTCTAAAAGTACCATATTAGGAATTTCAAAAAATTAAAATAATTCTAATAACATCACTATGATGTCAAAAAATGCCCTTCATATTTATTCCTCTGCTTTTCTTTTCTTTTTTTAATAAATCCCGTAACTCATAAATAACGATCTTCAATTGCCTGTACTTCATTGTCTTTCGATATTCATACAAACTAATTCTCCCTTCTTAATTTTAAACCCCACATAACTAAATTGACTGTAATTTTAAACAAAACACACCAAATACAAGTTTATTGATAACCTAAGATAATGTTAAAGGGAAAACATTTTAAATAATAGACATGGCTACAATGAATATATAACACCTCTAATTAATGAACTTTCAACCCAAGTGCAAAAAACGAAAACTAGTGGCAGTTAATATAATAAATAATACACAAATCTTTTTCCTCATTTTTTCATGCAAGTGATTTGTAAACGTTATCAAGAAAAGGCAAGGATGATGTTAAAACACCAAAAAAGAAAAAAAGAAAGGGCCAAGCACAGTGGAAAAGGCAAACATCTACAGGGGGTGTGAACAGAACTTGTTTTAATGAGACAGGATTACGCGGTTTATCGGCCTTCAGGTTAAGTATAATTGAAGTTAAAAATGTAAAACCAATAAAAAAAAAAAGGGTTTTTATGAGTTGGAAGAGGGTTTAATAAGGAAATTTGAGGGGTGTCAACAACTCAACTTATTGGGAATTTATAATATATACACTTGTAGTTAAACTCAAAAATGAGTTAGACTATTGGCACCCATTCATTAATCTTATAAAATCCTTATAACTAATATAATTCAATTTTTTTTCCTCTCTTCAATCTATTTTACTTTTAGAGGTATGATTTTTTTTTCTCTCTTCAATGTACACCATTGATTTGCATAAACTTAAAACACACACACACACATATAGTCCTTCTCTAATGCGAGTGCTCTGTTTTTTCATGCAGACATGCTTTTAAGCCGTACAGTTTAATTGAATCAAATTTTAGTACTATTAAAATGCACAGTTTAACAACATATCCACATTAAAAAAAATTTGATGAGGCCCGCACTTGAGAATGCATACATACATACATACATACATACATATCAACTTCCCAACCATGGCAAATAACCAATTTGAAGACATAGAAACAAAAACTTCTTCTTCTTCTCTTCTTCTAAGTTCAATTATAAAAAAAGAAATATTGAACAATCAATTTTATAAAAACATTTATACTGTGATCAATAAGAGGATTTCCACTTGTGATTTTTTTTCGGCCATTGATGTAATCAATATTCGATTCTTCCATTGTTTAATTTCGAAGAAAGGTAGCGCTTGAGCCCTTTTATTTTTCATTGGGCTCAAAATTGGTGAGATGAGTATGGAGTTTAATATCTTTCTTTTTATTTTTTTTATTGATTATTTTTATTTTTCAAAAATTAGTGTTTTCTAATTTTGTAGAGAGAGAAACATAAAGAGAAAAATAGAGATATCAAGATTGTAAAAAAAAATAATAGTAAGAAAATTTAAGTTGAAAGACTTGAAAAAAAAAAATTTTTTAAATTATTTTTGAAAATGGGTACTTTTGGCATTAAGATCAGTATAATGGAAAAAGGGGATTTTAAGAGGATTTTGGAGTGATGCCAATAATTCAATTCCTTAAAAACATACTAAAAGATGGTAATGGACTGAAAAGTCTTAGCCCGACCCCATGATTGAAATGAAAGGCCTTATCCCTTAAAATGTAACAAAGTTAGTTGGAAAGATTAGGCCAGACCTAACCTTATCAGATCAATGTCAGACACGGGCTTTCTTCGAGCCCGACCATAATTTTTTTTTAATTTTTAGATGTTGTTTTAGAGTACGACTCATATTCTTAATTCTTTATTTATAGTACTATTTTATTTTTATGTTAAATATAAATTGTTTAGTTTTAATAGCAATACAATATTTTGTAACAGTTTAATCAAATTAACAAAATAACTACATTAATATGAAACAGAGACAAATATACTTAAGATGCACGTAGGGGTGTCAATTCATATAATCTTGTCATGTCAAAATTTAAGTAAACATGGATACCCATTTATTAATCGCGTTAAAATATCAAAACACTTAGGTAACTCATTTATTAATTGTGTTATTTTTATTAACTTGTTTAACATATTTAATATAAAAATAAAAAATAATTTAAAAATTAAAAATTATATTGATATTATTCTTAAAAATAGGCAATAAATAAGTTAACATGACATAAATATGCCTTGAATAATTTTATAACTCAATATGGATGTGACACGAATAATTAATTTAGTGTTCAGCATATAGATTAGTTAATATTTTCAACATTATTACTACACATTAATTGATATTCCTGTCATAAATGTATAAACGTATTGAGGAGTCAAACAAAAATATATTACGGTTATTTATCATGTTGAGTCATGTCAACTTATTTATTAATTATGTCAATATTTATCAGCATAAAAACAGATAAATCGTATTGTGTCTGTGTCGTATAATCTTATAACCCACATTGTCACCTCTAAGCATACGTGAGTTGTGTGTGTAATGTGTTAAATGTTATTTTTTTTCTTTCAATTTAGAAATTAAGGACAACGCTTTTTAGTAGATATTGAATCCTGACTAAAATATAATCATATCTTGATACCTTGACCCTTAAATTGAGGCCAAAGCCCAAGTTTTTGGGTTTGGTCAATTTGGCAAGGGACAGGTTGGGTGTTTTTGCCATAATATACCAAGACCAAATTATAAATCTATTGTGAGATATTTAACCTATGTGGAAGGATAAATATTTGAATGTCAAAGAGGGACTTAAACTTATGACTGATGATAGCCAATGGGCCGTACCACCAAACATCGGCCCACGCGGGCTCCATGCCGGGCCCACTTTTTTTTTAAAAGAGCCTGGCACGGCTCACGGTTCACGGCACGAACCTGCTCGTGTTGTGCCCGTGCCATGTTGTGGGTTGTGTCCAAAGAAGCCCACTAATCGTTTTTTTTTTTCCTTTAAGCCCACATGCCTGACGTGTTTTTCTCAAGACCACGTGCCTAACATGCTTTTTTAAGCCCATCAGCCCAATAATAATAATAATAATAATTTCATAGATCATAGTAATGATTAATAAAAATAAAATTACAATCCTAGAATAACAATTACACCTAATTTCATTTGAACTACTAATATTATAATTGCACTTGAACTCCATTGAATGAAAATGTAATTTTTAATTTATCATAAAAATATTTTGTTCATAATTTTATTTTTTTGTGCATAAATATGAAAAATATTTTAATCACAAATGAAACATATCTCCATTAACTATTAACTAAGTTATGATTTTATAAATGAAATATTAATGTCGTAAAAATTTTTATTTATCGTTTATAAAATCATGATATTTATTTATCCATTTAATAAATTATAAACATAAAAAATTAGAATATTTATTTAAACTATGACTTAAATTAATTTTTAAAAGCCTATGCTAAAAAAATATATTAAAAAATTTAATTACAAGATATTTGTAAATTCATGATATTTTATATTTTATTTTTCATTTAAAAAATTTTACTTTGATATACTTTGGCCCACGTTTTATTGATGGTCTATGGGCCGCGTGTTTAGCCCACCAATGAAGCGTGCTTATTATGTGCATTTTCGTGTGCCGTGTTTTGACCCACCTCTAATCGTGCCGTGGTTTTAAAGACCGTGTGCTTAAAATTTTAGGCCCGGCACGGCTCACATGCGTGCCGTGCCGTGCCACGTACCCTACTGAAATGTGCTCGTGTTGTGTCGTGCCTCATGCCACCCGGGCCATTGGTGATCTCTACTTATGACATTAACTTGTACCACTAGAACAATGCCTTAGTGACATGTTATTTCTCTATAAAATCTATTATTACCAGATTAATGACACTTTTCATATTATTGTCACAACCTTTTCCTTTTATTTTTAATTAACTGGAGAAGCCTTATTAAGAAGGGAAAAAAAAAGGAGTTACAAATTTAAGGAAAGCCTCCAATAAGAAAATTGATGCTCAGGCACACCCAGAAATCCATGTAAATTTTTGCAAACAGCAATAGGAGGACACCAAGTGTAAACAGAACATGCAAACTGATATTTGGTCATAGTATGTGCAACAAACTTCTCTTTTGTGTAAATATGTTAACATACGAAAGAATATGGACAAATTTATACAACTCTGCCAACGGATAAGAAGATTCCAAGGTGGCCGAATTTAATTTGGGAGTCCAAAATCAAGCTACAGCAGTAGCCGAAATGCCGAATCGCATTCAAGCCAATTGTGACTTCAACTTTGGACAGCGTTATCTCTAAGGCCAAAATAATATAATACAATTTACCATAAAAGCAAGATTAAAAACCCAAAGACATGGCCAAGCATCACAAAAAACAACCATTAACGCTGCAAAAAACAACAGCACTAGAAGATGGATTTGGGTTCCTTTTACCAACACCATCAGTATTTATCTTTACTCAGGACTCCCACGGAGCATGCCAGAACACTGAATTTTAGGATTGACTGGACGCAGCTTTTGACAACATTATTACTTTTTTTTTTTTCCTTCGAAATAATGAAATAAAAAATTTACAGATATATTAACAATCAGAGATCTATTAAGACTAATTAACCTAGATCAATATTATTGTGACCACTAAATTTCTGTCATCAATATTATTGTGGTATAGCTTAAGTTCCTGTCGTTACTGATTTAGAGAGTTATATCTACCCGATACAAAATAGGGCAAAATTTTCGAGCATTGGATCAGTGCTCCTTTAAAAGATGCAAAAAATATTATGTTATTTGAAATTGTAAAAGAGAAGGAGGCAGTACTTATTCTGATTTAGGATATTTATTTATTAGTCCTCAATAACTGCAGAATTACAAAATTATGTCAAACAAAGAAAGTTACATAAGTATACCAAATTAATATTGTAAGGTCACAAATACCTTTTTTGACACGAGAAAAAACTTGCACCCTTGGCCCACCAAAATAAGCCCTTTAACATATTCAATCCCAAAAAACCAACTTATGAATTAATGGTCTTTCTTTCATCTTGATTTTATTGTGTTTAACATGATTATGACTAGAAGCCATATCTTAATACAGAATCGACTCTAGAGAATTATAATAATTCATAAATTTGTATTAATTGAGAAAAATGTTATTAACTAATCTATTATATAAGACTTTCCAATATGTAGAGAATAAATATAATTTTTTAGCTTCCCTAGACCCTAAAACTAATTTTAATTTGTTCAACTATCGTACTTTTATAAATCTATATTTAATTTGGTCAAACATATAATTATGATTTATTGTCAATCATTTAAACGCTTAATACCTATGTTTAAGATATTTTTAATTGAATTATTTAAGTCATATTTTTAACTTCTTTTTTCTAGTTGCATGTCAAAAAATATATATATTGAGACTTGTATTGAATTGATTAAACACAATTATAATAGGCACAATCAGAAATTTTTTTATTGATATTTATAATTAAAAAAAATCTTGTAGAACCTCCAAAATCAGTGTTGGTTCGGAGCATATAAAATTTTTTTCCAATCATTATTCATATATTTGAGCTCAAAACAGACTGGATACACTTCGACATATGTGGGGGAAAAAATCGAAAAGAATCAACCAAAGAGAGATTTGCATCAAAATTTCTAATTTTGAAAAATAAAATAAAATAAGCCACCTTCAAAACAGTTCCTATGCATTTTGATCAGGGATATTTCTGTATTTTAACTTTGTATTTGAATTAAAATTATAAAGCTTAAATAGCTGAGGATTCTATTTTGTATGTTCACTTTCCTATGGATATTTCGTATTTGATCGATCCCTCTGTGAGTTAGATATTGATGGAGTCGAAGCTATGCCACAGACAAGGAGTCCTCTCTCTTCCAAATCAAACAGCAACATTCCCATCTCACAGGTCTCCAATGTTTTCTTGTTCTTCGTCGTCAGCTCTTTGCATTTCTCTGTTATTTATTTATTTATTGTTGCTTTGTTCTGTTTTCTAGTTTCTCTTCCAAGCGCCATCTTAGAGGGTTTGCAAAGGTACAATATTTCTTTGATTTCGAAGCAATTTTTTACTTATAATGAAGGTATGCAAATGGGTATAAATTAAAAATGATTTTTTGGTGGCAGAAATGGAGAATTCATCTTCAAGAAGAAGCAAATGGTCAGAATTCATATAAACACTTGCTGGTTCATGTTGTTAAAGAGTAAGATTTTGTGACATTCAGTTTTTGTTTTACAAGTTATGATTTTGGTGCATTTGGAAGATACCGAATTGAGTATTAATTATGACTTTTGGTGGCAGGGGTGAGACTTTGACTTCGATTTCAAAGCAATATGGGGTGTCTGTATATTCTATTGCAGCTGTGAATAAGAATATAGTGGATGTTGATCTTGTATTCGAAGGACAGAGACTTAACATTCCTTCTTCTGTCAGGGAAGAATTGCAAGCGGTGAGCAAAATGCCATGGTTGTTATTAGTTTACAGTTGTTCTTTATTTGTTTGATTCTCTACTCTTTATGTCTAACATGGGAATTTTTGTGTGACACGCATTGCATTCCAAATAAAATGTCTTTTGTGGGTACAAGTTGTTTTTGTTGGTAAGGTCTCTTGGGGTGGAACTCAGTTTGCATTATGTGCTGTTAAAAGAAAAAGAAAATATATCTATGCTTGATCAACAGGTTCATCTTATCAGAAATTTTGGCCTTAGCAAAATGCCTAGACTTTGTTGACATGCGGTTTCAGTTATGAACAGCTCAATAAGTTGCTTATGCTGTGATTCCTCGGCAAGGCAGATTAATATTTAGGAATAGATATTACCTCTCTTTTTAACCTTTCAAAGAGAATATATATTACAACTGCAATTGGTCCTCGTTAGTTGATATATTCTTTAGTTCTTGTAAGTGAAAAACTAGGTGGGAGTTCTGTGTGAAACTTTGGGAAACCGAGATTGAAAAGAAGATGCTCAGATTTCATCATATGAGTGACTGCATCAAGTGTTTTATCCCCCCTGAGCCATGATTTCCGATGAAAAGATAACTAGAATTGAAAAGGAATTGAGTGAGAATTGAAAAGGAATTGCGTGTGTATTCTAAGATATTTACAAGTTGAAGATATACGCATTCCAAATTCAAACGATATTTGATCATAAATCTCATTCACTAGCTGACTAACATGATATTACCTAGTTGCTACTTGGTAGATTCATATCAGAATCAAGTGATTCTGGTCTTGTCCCCCTCGCACTAATAATTTTAATTATTTTACAATGAAAAGCCATATTGCGCCTAATAATTTAAGTTATTTTACAAAATGCAAACATCCATCAAAATGAATCATTTTCTGTGTGTGATATGATAATATTGTTCTTGATAAATTAAGATAATTTCTTTTTATTCCATTTTCATCATGTCGTGGATTAATATTAATTTTATTTGCATAAGACAATACATTCTCTCATTGATTACACATTTTATAAGTTTCATCAAACCTTCTTAATATTCTTAAAATCTCTTTGAACTTCATAGTTAAATTTTCCATCACTTATGTTGTTTCAGGGTTGAAATCCTTTAATTTCACTGTGAATTTGTCGTTTATTCTGACATCTGGCTTCTAATACTGCATTGTTTCTGTACTATGATCTTTGACAGACAGTGAAGAATGTAATATCTAGCTTTGATCTGAAAGAAATGCACCGGCGTTCCCTCAATGTTTTTTATGGGCTTCTGGACAAAAGGCATATTTCCATGCAAATCACCCATCGTTTGCCACATGTAAGCAGATTGTTTAAGTACTTGCATCATTATCTTTGGTAATTTGTTTATAGTTTTATCTTCAACTTCTATTTTATCTTGTAAGTTCAGTATTTTTAGAAACCTCAACAAGCTTATCTGTTCTATTATCAGGCTAAATCCAACTGGTTATCTGGTTGTGCTTCTCTTATAGCATAGTACATCAGATGCATGATTGGTGCATTTAATACTTGTATGGGATTTTCTTTTGTGAGCTTTGCGTTCTGAATTCTATATGTTTGTGGGTACTAGTCAATTTGGTTGATAAGGTGTCTTAGGATGGTAGAGGAGGTCTTGAAATTGGATTCTGCCTTATAGGAGTGGAGTTTAGCCTGTATGTACTATAAACAAATTACTAAAAGAATATCTATATAATCATGTATCAGTAATTTTTTCTTATTGAATGCCTTAACTCAGGTTACAAGTCTACAATTATTCTTATATGCATTTCTCGACGTTCTTCCTATGGATGCTCATAGGTTATGCTGTCATTTTAACTGCCACAGACAGCTAATGTGATCATAATTCTGTAAGTTAAACTGGGAATTGCGTGCAAAACTATGAGAAGCCAAGGTGTTAAAGGAGGTTTTCAAATTTCATCATATGAGTGTATCCTTTGAAGAGATGATATTGCTTAAACCTGAGTGCACTTCATAGTAGTTATAGAATTGGTCTCTGAGGCTATTTTATTGATGGTTATTGCTGCGCACGGCCTTAAGAGTCATTTAAAATCATGCCATCATTGGCTTTCAGATGAAGGTTTGGCAACAGATGAATAATTGAAATGCTTTGGCATAGCAGATTGTTTGACACAGTGATGTGTTGTTTGACAATGCGTTATGGAATGCATGTTCCAGTATACTTGAACTTTATATTAAGTTTTCCATCCCTTATGTTGCTTCATTCTTGGAAATTCATTAATTTTTGTTTATGAATGTCACATTTGTTCTGTCATTTCACTTCTAATGCAGTACGATTTTCTATGCTATGATCTCTGACAGATTTGGAGGAATAGACTACCTAGCTTTGATCTAAAAGAAACTCTGCAGCATTCCCTGAATATTTTTTATGGGCCTTTGGACAAAAAGTATTTTGTCATGGAAATCACTCATGGTTTGCCACAAGTAAGCCGAACGTTAAAGTTTTTCCGCATTGTCTTTGGTAATTTTTATCTCCAAATTTTCTTTTATCTTGTATGTTCATTGGTGGTAGGGACCTCACAAGCATATCCATTCTATTACAGGCCAAAACCACTGGTTATTTTCTAGTTGTGGTTCCTCTTATAGCATTTTGCATCAGATGCATGATTGGTGCATTTCACACTAGAATCGCTGGAGGTTCAGGCCACCGAGTTGCGAATGGATCTAAGGGACGTCATCCTGGGTCCAAATCTGTGAGGTGGAAATCTGCTCTTCGTGATATAATAGAAGAAGACTTGGATTCTGGCTCAAGGCCACGAACCAATGTAAGTATACAGTCCACTGCTTCTGTAAAATGTAGAAATGCTTAAGCAATGAATCTAGTACCTTGAGTTATTAGTGGCTCATTTCCTTCTCCTTTCTAAGATCCTAAAGGAGACATGGTTATTAATACAGTATGATATGACTGGCAATCTAGAAGTATCTCAAGTGAGGCGAAAAAGCACTAAAATAGAATGGAAACATTGAGATAAAATAGTGACTGATTCATTCAATGCCATTTTTGAGGATGCTTATGTTATTGGTAGAGTAGGAGCTCAGTCTCCCTTCGTTTGGTATTATGGAGTGTTTAGCTTGTCTCTTTTGTCTCTTCGTGATTCATGGTATTTTGTTTCTTGCTCTTAGCGTTATATCTTGTTTAACAAGTTGAAAATTTAAGAGAAGACATCTTTCTTGTAAGTGTAGAAACCAGCAGCATACATCAATCCTAGGGTTGACAATTCTTGGGTTAAAGATCCAACTTGTGATGATACACTAGGAAGTTTGGCTTATGACTGGCACTCTTTATACAAGAAATTCTGGCTGAACCTGATCTTACGCACTTAGATTTGAGTTAAACCCCAAATATTCTAGCCATATGCAGCCATATGGTATTTGATTAATCATGATTAATCATTAATCATTAGGGATCCATTGATCTCAGTGTATTTGCATACATCAACAAATTCTGTTACGATTCATGCTTTATTCCACCATTCAACTAAATAACCTCAAGTACCTGAAGCTTATGTTTAAGTGATAAATACCTAAACACAGTTTCATACATGTGAAGTTAGATGGAGGATGAAATATATATGAAATAATCATAATCTTATTTTGGTTTTACTTTATCCTATTTGTTTGATGATGAAATGGATCTTATCGTTCGTAAATCATTCTTTCCTGACCAAACACTAATTGTTGTGCAGGATCCAGTAGAAGAACAAGATCAAGCTCAACCTCTGATTTCCTTTGAAGAGTCATCTCATGTTTACAGAAAACTTGAAGATGATTATGAGAAATTTCTATCAGAATGTGGAATGAGTAAATGGGGATACTGGCGGGGAGGCTCTCCCGAATAAAGCATTATAGGGCAACTTGCATTCATTGCTGCGACAATTGGTTGTTGGTTCCGCATAAAGTATTGAATCCTTTACTACAGAGCCGTCAAGAATTCTCTGTACCTCCTTTCCTAGTGATTTTGGTAATATTTAGGTAGAGAAGTGCAATTGTAAATGGTATCAAAGTAGAAATACTGCAAATAGTAAATGGTATCAAAGTAGAAATACTGCAAGTAGGTCATTATTATCATTAGTGTTTCTGTTTTGTTGGTTTACCTTAGGTTGTTTTGTACCAAGAGTGTTGTATTAAAACTGTAAATTTAAGGTACAAAAGTTCAAATATCGGTGGCAGCAGTTTTTTGTTTTCCTTTTTTTTTCCTTGTTCTTTATTACTGTAAATGAATCTCTTGAAATATTAGTTTAATCATCTTATTTGAGAAATGTACTATTGAATTATTAAAATAATTAAGCAACATGACAGGTTCATATTCTTAGTTTGGCAAAATGATCACATAGGCCAATTTTAGAATAATTATATCATTTGTTATAGTGATCCAATTTATTTCATCTTGGACATAATCATTTTAAAAATTGGTCTGTGTAAAAGCAAGTGCTCGTGATCATTTTACTAAATTTAAAATTTTGGTTATTGTTTATTCTAATCAATTATCCATAAGCAGATTTATTGAATCCATTTTTTGTCATCTAGGACAGTAGGTGAGCTGGGCGGTTGGGAATAAATGGTGATGGGTTCTCAGTAAGTGTTAACAAAGCTAAAGAATTTATTATCTCTAGGCTGTAGCTAAAAATTTATCATCATAATTAGCTGTTTTCCATTTGATCCCTCATATTTTAGTTACCTTCAACTTTAAAATCTTAGCATTACCCAGTAAAAAATTAACCTTATCCATTCACAAACAAATCCACATGGATGAATCTGAAGAAATATTAAAACTTTGTAGTGAACTTTCACTTAAGGATGAAGATGATCATGAAGCGGCCGTTAATGGGAAAACTCTAACCTGTGTAAGAAAGAGAAAATTCAAACAGTAAACAGAAGTGTTAATGATGCTGTAGTGGCAGCAGAAGCAGTAGCAGAGGCACAATTGAGTATTGGTGGTGCTGCAGCTGCGCTTTCCAAGAAGAACAAAAGTGGGAAAATTGAACACAAGAGGGGATCCAAAAGAAGGAAACTGACAGCCGCCAAAGAAAATGGAAAAGCACCGCTACAGATAACCCATGCAAAAGGCCAAGTGTAGCCAGGCCGAGCCAAGAGAAAAACTGGTATTCTAAGTATAAATTAGACCTCCACGACGTGACTGTTAATCCACAATAATTCGAGTTTCAGTCAAATAACAGAAAGTATAGCTTCTGCAGCTTAGTTATTCCATGGCAGTTCAATACCAAAGCTACAAACTATAAAACTGCTGATAAGTTCAAGCAGGTTTAACCAATACCTATAAAGGAAATCTGTTACAAACTACATAATTGTTGATAACTTCAAGCAGATTTAAGCACTATCTATAAAGGAAATCTGTTTGTCTGGGAAAAAGACAGGCCGCATTAACCTCCAAATATTTGGAAGAAAAATTTCTAACATGAGGGGACTTGAAAGGTTGGCATATTTACCACCCGACTAATCAATTCAGGAAGTCATGAGATCTTGAAAGTTTAGCTTTAATTCTTGTCTTTTCTTTAAGAAACCACAACTTCTTTTTCATGCAAACCAGCTACCACATAATTCAGAGTCCTAGGTGTTTAGTTGAGAATTCACAGTAAAATTCATTAATATCAGTAGAAAAAACAAATCAAACAAAATGAAGTATTCATACAATCAAAATTACAAACAGATAGAACATCCTTTTCCTCAGCGCACGCGGCGAGCTTTTTCTTCCTGTCCTAACCCAAGCGATTTCTGTGCATTAGCAATACCTTCAGGATCTGCAATACAAGTCACCACCAAATTATTTACAAGGGAAAAAAAATGTTGAACAAGAGTATACTATCAATGCAATCACAGATTCTCAAAAAAATATTATGGCTTGAGTTTTATAAGGTTAAAATATTACATGAATTTTGAAACACAAGATAGTAAATTTTCCATTGAAGACAAGGAGAAGAACTGTTATAACTTATTGGGTTGGAACTTTGAACGATGCATAAAATCATTCATTTTCCATCTTCCCAGCTCCCAATAAGGCTCGCCAAAATCAAACTTACCAAAGAACTGTGTGAAAATCCTCGTGAAGAAACTCAAGTTGCGAGAAACATTGTAAGCCATGGCAGGTGGCAGAGGCTTAACAACAGTGTCTATGCTGAATACTCGTTGAAGAAACTGTACAAAAATGAAAGAATGAAACTCCAGCTCAATGAAGTACACGTAAATTTCTTAAATAGAAGTACAATGAAACAGAATATATCAAGACCTTAAAAAAACAACATTTAAGCACAGAGCAATCAAATAGCCTTAAAGTGTCAATTACATGGAGAACAGAGCACGGTGCTTAACTACCAGTTAACAATAGTGCAGAAGTGCATAAAATAAATGCCTTTCCTCATCAAGCGCAACCTAGATTTGCATCACAATCATTGTAACTTCAACTCACCGAAAACAAAGCTAGAATTCAGGTGTCTTAAGATATTTAGAAGATGTCTTAAGATATTTGTCAAAGATTATACAACCACAAATCTAACAAGAGAGTAGTCAAAATTTCCATATATATGTCACAATAAGATGCTTCAAACTGCAGTAAAAGCAAACATACAGTCAAGAGCCACATAAAAATGTTCATTATATACAATAAATACAAAGTTCTTTTTCATCCTATACTACATGACTCGTGCTTGAATAACAAATCAACTTTAGTCTGTGCACAAGCAAACACTAATCACCCATTGTTAGCCTCGATGCTGGTGGGTTCATCACTGCTAATTAGATAAATAAACATACAGTTATCAAACAAACCGTATTCACTAACGCATTGGAAATTGAAATTGGTATCGTAAATTATCAAAATATAACAACAAAATTTGAACCAGTCACTATAAAACACATTACGATTAAAACTAGAGCTACATTCTTATCAAAATAAGCATAAATTTTCAATCATTGACTTCAAATACTCTCACGTCACCAAATTTTAATCATTCTAAAACCCGTCAAAAAAAATTCTGCTAAAAACATGAATTGGGTATCTAAAAGGAGACCTGATAATTGCGCTGGAAGCTGTAACGGAGCTGGGGGTCGAGTTGAAGGTCGTCGTCGTCGTCGTCGACATCGTCGTACCTAGAACCCTTCACCTTGCGAGGCACGTGCATTGTCGGTGTGGCGCCAGGCTCCCTCGTGACTTTCAGCTTCGCGTCTTTGAACTTGTCTGCTTCGTCGTCGTCGCCGCCGCCTCTCCATGGTGCCTTCGTCAGCAAATCCTTCTTGGTTTTCCCCATTTGCAAAAATAATTTTTGCTTTTGTTTGTTCTGCCGGAGCTTCTTCCTGAGAGGGAAGCGCTGTTTTGCTGAATTTTTATTGTCTCTGTTTCTGATAGGGTCCTGTTTGGCTGCGGTAGTTTCTTTCGGGTTGTTTGGATAATGGGCTATTCTTATTCCCTCTCTGTTCTTGCTTATTCATTTAATTACAAATTAACCTCTAGAACTCACTCTTACCGTCGGTTAATATTTTAGCGGTTGTAATTTTTTTAATTTTTTTCTTTGGCCGTCACTACTTCACTGGGAAGGTACCATAATGCGCACCGTTGCAAGACCTAATTAACACGCCTGCATTTCCAGAAAGGTAAATTTTGGCTTACCCCCTTATGAATCAACTCACAATTTTCGAATCTCCTCTTTTACTATTGAAAACGTCAAGTTACTCTTTAAAATCATTATTTTACTATTATTTTTAACATAAAAAAGTGTAAAGTAGTATTTGTACATTTTATAGATGATGTGATAATAATTTATATATTATTGTGATATTTTCTTAACTTAATTTTATGTTAAATTTTATTTTATTATGTTAATTTTTTTTAATTTTTTAATTTTGTTATTTTAGATATAATATGAGATTAAAGAGAAATTAAATCGGAACATTTAAAAAGAAATCTATTTAAAAGAATCAAAAATGAAAAGCAATAAAGGGAATTAATTGGCACAAACTAAGAAATATTTAATTTAAATTAAGGGTAAAAGCTCATTTACCCCCTATATTTTAAAATTAGTATCCGTTTAGTCCCTGTATTTTTTAAAATGCCTCGAAATATCCCTGCAGTTAAAGTATTGATACCCCTATCGTTACTTTTTATTTCTTTTGGCTTACTTTTATAATATTACCCTTTATAATAATTTTTTTTGTTTGGACATTAATAAAAAGAAAAGAATTAAATCACCAATTTCACCCTAGAAAATAAAAAAATTATAGTAATTTTTTTGCAAGCACCATTTGCACACTAGGTAGTTTGCATACAATTTTTGGCAATTAAAAATTAGTATTATTTTTTTATTTTTTAAGTTAAATTGGTAATTTAATTATTTTCTTTTTATTAATGTCCAAACAAAAAAAATTATTATAAAAGGGTAATATTATAAAAGTAAGCCAAAAGAAATAAAAAGTAACAATTTAATTTTTGACAATTAAAAATTAATATAATTTTTAATTTTTAGGGTTAAATTGATAATTTAATTATTTTCTTTTCATTAATGACCAAACAAAAAATTATTATAAAATGGTAATATTGTAAAAGTAAGCCAAAAAAAATAAAAAGTAACGGTAGAGGTATTAATACTTTAACGGCAGGGATGTTTCGAGGTATTTTTAAAAATATAGGAACTAAATGTATACTAATCTTAAAATACAATGACTAAATGAGTTTTTACCCTTAAATTAATGATCATGTTTGCAATTTCTATGAGACGATACTCTACTCCTCATTATATTACTTGTGCCGACTAATACACTTGCTAATTCACCCATCAATAGACAAAAGTCAAATCTAAGAAGGCTAATTTTTATGTGGCCCAAATCTTTCTAAGTTTTTCAACACATCCATAAATATTTTAAATACTTATGGTACACCGTACACACCCTAATACTTTAAAATATTTTCATTTTGCACCTATATGACTAATTGTTTTCAACGTTTTTGTATTTAAAAGTTATTTTAAAAATAAATAAAGAAATTAATTAAAAACTATAAATGGAAAAAGAATAAAATTTACCTTTTATATTTATTATTTTTATCATTATTATTATTATTTTCATTTTGCAATTGTATTTTAAAAAATACATAGATATTTGGAAAAAAAATCAAAGAAAATCTTCAAATTCTTTACTTATTCACCAGACTCAAAATAACAAACAACAATAAAGTGAAGTTAATCTATTACTAATAATATGGTTAATTAAAGATTAAACATCATTCACCCAATGTTTTCAATCTCTTAACAGTTGATTGGTTGTTATGGGTTTTGGATTTTATAGATTCTAACTTTGGGTTTTGGATTTTAGTCTATAGAAATTATGGTGGCCCTTTGAGAAAACCCCTTTTTTGGGTGAGCCCCATGGGACTAATCAAGGCCAGTTTTAGTTTTGATTTAATGTGAGATTAGATTTGAATAATTGTTGTATGATTGTCATGTATATGAAAGGAAATAAAAAATAAAGAAAAAGATGAAGGAGTAAGGATGAGAAAAAAAAACAAATGAAAGGAAAAGACGAAGAAGGAGTAAGGTTGAGAAAAAAAAAAAAAAGATGAAGAAAAATGAAAGAAAAAGATGAAGATAGCATAGGTTTTAATTTTGAAATTTGATCTTGATAGCATTATCGTGATTTGCATATAATGACATGACTTGTAATTTGCTTAACTAACACGTGTAATTCAAGAAAACTATCAATTTGTTTGAGTCCGTATATCATTATAGCAATTTATTTTTATTTTGTTCTTCACTAGTTTCATATTAATATTTTAGTAGTTAACTTTTTCATTTTTGAATGACTAGTCATACATTAACTATTTTTTTTCATTTTTCAATGACTAGTCATATATCAACTAATTTTATTGAGTGTCACATTGTCGTTACAAAAATATTCGGTTAAGATAAGAGTACTTTCATATTTTATAAGTCAACAACAGTCAATGGTTAAAAATAACGAATTTTTGGGAGTAATTTAATATTTTCAATGGTAAAAATGGCGATTTAAAGATTATTACTTTACAAGGGAGATAATCCCAGATTAATCCTTTCTAGAAATATTACTATAAAATAAGAGCTCTTCATTCCTCCAAATAACAAACGAAGAACTATTAATTCATTATTACTTTTGCCATTAAACAAGTATTTTAAAAAAATATTCTAATTATAGCTTCTATGGTTGTAGTCATACAAATATTCTAAAAAAGTAAATATAAATCATTTTAAACAATTATTGAAAAATAATATTAAATGGGGGACACAAGAAAGGGTAAAGGGTCTCATGGTGTTCAAGATTTTTCAAAGTGTTAATATGAGTTGGGTTTGGACTCACTTAAATTTGACAAAATATAAATAAGACATACATAATTATGATTCACCAACCCAACATCTACCAATAATTAAAATTAACCATGTAGGGTTATTTTTATAAAATTTTAGTTTGTAATATATGTATTGGAAAAAGTTATGAACAAGTCCACGGTTTGCTTAAATAGTCACTTAAATTTCTTTTGTTTCATAAATGATCACACGGACTTTTTTTAAGAGAAAAAATATATTTCAAGTTTGCCTCAATTTGATCCATTTATATTAGTGAATTTTATTTATTTGGATGGAAACAATAGAAATATGATGTACTATACGCTCACCAAAATTAAATGCATTTTAATTCGGGTTAATTTTGAACTACTATCTCGTGAAATAACAATCTTCAAAATAACCACAAAATTATTTTAAACCTCAACTTATCCTTATTTTTTAAAAAAAGATAAGAGAAAAATAGGGGGTGTATTGATGACATTTTCTTTTTGGTGTGGGTGGTGTGGTGTGGAGAGGTTAAAGTTTATAAATTATAATAGTTTGAGGTTCTTTCAAGATTATCATTTCACCAAAAAGGTAATTCAAAACTAATCCCTTATTATTTCCATGAAGACTAATATTATAATGCACTTATATTTATTCAAATACAAAAATTCATTAATGGAGGTCTAGGTCTGGATGGCCTTTCTTAAAATATTGAAGTGTCAGTCCAAGCTTGGCAATTGGTCATATTTAGGCAGTGTTATGTTGCATTAAAGTATACTTATCTGCTTTTTTTTGGGAAATTTACACTAATAACCAAAAAAACTTTGCTTTTTTTCATCTTAACCCCCCAAAAATATTTCTATCAACATTAGCCATTAAACAACATTTGAGTCCAAAATACCCCTCCCTCATCTCTTCCCCAACACTCCCTTTCTCTCATCTCTCCCAAACCGATCCAACTCCCATCATCGGCGGCGACATCAACCCCGTCGGCGGCGGCTCCATCTCTCACCGGCATCCGATCTACGATCCACAACCTTCAACAAAACCTAGGTTAGTCATTTTTCTTATTTTCATTAATTTAAAATGAGATTTTAGAATAATAATAGTTATAGCTTGAGATTGATAATAGTGGTGATGATGTTTGTGGTGGTTGGTGGTGTTTGGGAGTACTGTTTTTGATTTTGGAGTGATTGCGCTTAATTTTGGGGGTGGGGAGGGAGGGGGGCAGGGCGCGCGCCGGCGCCCATCGCTGG
The DNA here is from genome assembly GCF_000493195.1 of Citrus x clementina. Classification (NCBI taxonomy): domain Eukaryota; kingdom Viridiplantae; phylum Streptophyta; class Magnoliopsida; order Sapindales; family Rutaceae; genus Citrus; species Citrus x clementina. The sequence goes on from NW_006262339.1 coordinate 20,533,916, forward strand.
GCAGCAGCGCGCCCATGCGCGGCCTGCGGTCGCACCAAATCTGGTGCGACAGCAGGCGCTGTCGCACCAGCTTTGGTGCGACAGGGCCTGTCGCACCAGCTTTGGTGCGACAGGGCCTGTCGCACGAGTTTTTTGGAGCGACAGGCTTGCCTGTCGCACCAAAAAATTAGAGTTTTTTTTTTTACGAGTTAATTTTTTATTTCTGTAAATATAATGTAATAATTTTATAAATATTACAGATACATGGCGAAATCAGAATCACCGGATATTGAAGTAGGCAAGATGTATTTTTGTTATGCTGATCACTTTCCTGGTCGAATTTCGAGCATGTGTATGTTATCTTCGGTCGTAAAAGCTATCGAGGAAAAATTAACAAACCGGCAGTTGAGTATGTTCAAAAAGGATATATTTGGGCATTTCTTGGAGTGTCGAAGTTTTCCATTTAGTGGGGTAATTTTGCATAATCTTTTACTGCGTCAAGTGGCCCATGAAGAAGATAGCCGTGAGGATCAGTTATGGTTTCAAATTGGTAAGCATTTGATTCGCTTGTCAATTGTCGAATGGTGCTTGGTTACTGGACTTTCATTTGGTGTTGATACCAATGAAAAAAATGATGAAATGGAGCAGAGGCTACGGAATACGTATTTTGGTGGTGTGCATCGTAAGATTAATGTGAAGCAATTTGATGCCGTATTTAAGGAGTTGAATTTCGAGGAAATAGACGATATGGACGCATTAAAGATTGCGATGTTTTATTTTGCGGACAGAGTACTAAATGCAAGAAAAAATCACTGTCAAATTAATTTCGATTGGCTTGACCAAGTTGATGATATTCAGTACTTCCGAAAGCGTCCATGGGGTCTATTGTCGTGGGAAATGATTTATGAGAGTCTTGACAATGCACTGTTCGAAAAAGACGAGAAATTTAAGAAGACTCGGTTGAAAAATCCAGATCATAATATTGAAAAATACAATCTTTACGGATTTACGTCTGGGGTGCAGGTGCTTTTTTTTGTTTATTAATAAGTTTTATAGTATTAAATATTTGATAGTTGTTTTATTTGATTTTTCACTTTGGTTGTTGTAGGCTTGGATTTATGAAGCAATCGGAGGGTTACCATCAACATGGGTCGTCAAAACAAAGAGTAAGATTCCCCGCATTCTGCAATGGAAGCCTATGGCGTCTTCGAGAATCAACTTTGCGGAGGTTTATTCGTTCTTCAACGACGAATCTCGTCTTGTAAGTAATATGTATTACTTATTTTTTTAACTTTACTAAATTTAAGTTGGGTTTACTTAGTTAAATTTTTCAATTAAATTTATGGCAGACGGACGTTTTACAAACTCTTGAGCCAAATTCAAAGGAGAGTAGCAGAAAATATTGGCTCTCTGTGAAGGATTACTTGCCAAGCATTCCAGACTGGGTTCATAAGGTCGGTATACTGTAAGTACAAAAATTTTTTTTATCGAAATTTTTGACTTTTCATTTAGTAATTTTAAATGATACTTTATACAGCACCAACCCTCAATCAACGCGATGCCGTCGGTTACAAGACAATCGGACGAGCATGACGATCATGACGACATACCAAACCCAATACCAGAGCAGCGTCATGACACTTTTGAGCAGCGTCATGACGCTTTTGAGCAGCGTCATGACACTTTTGAGGATGAGGTGGCTGTTGATGACCAGCAGCAAACAGACAACTCTGATGACGCACGGGATTCTGAGGTTATAAATAATATACGATATTTTTCACTTTGGTTGTTATTATTTTTTTATTGTTATTTTAAAGTTTTATTTTTTTCTTTTGTATTAGTCGAGGACAAAGCAGTTTAATGATTACGTACGACGACGGCTGGATAAGATTGATCGTAACGTGTATGAAATAAAGTCAGAATTAAAAGATTTTAAAGAAACCGTTGTTGGCTTCATCGACACATTTTCTAAACGTCCAAATAAGGATTCTCCCACTGCACGCTCGTATGCGGTAAGCTAATTTATATTAAATAATTATGTTCGTTTAACTTTTAATTTGATAATTATTTAATATGTTCTTTTTGGCGATTGTACAGGCCCCGGATGACTATGGAGTGTATACTGACGTGGGCAATGAAAATTTGTCTACGCCCACGTCATTGGTTAGTTTCTACGGGGATGTTAGTGGGGAGAGCGTGCAGGTGTTCACAGAGGTGCCTCCGGGCGTTAGTAAGTTCGGCCGCGCGTACATACCGTCGTATGTTTATAACAGTCCTTACATGATTCCTCCGGTCAGGCGAGGACAGAACGTCCGGAGGTTACCTCGACCCCAAATCATGGAGCATGCGATTGACATGAGTACGAGTGTTGATGTAAATCCGCTGAGAGGATTGGAGGACTCTAGTTGGTTTGCTGAGTTTGATCGATGGTTCACTGGTGATATCAGAGTCCGCCGAAACGTCCAGCACCCGCGGTCATTCTTTCAAATAATTTTGGGGACAGCTTCGATGGGATGGCTAGGCGATGAGGTATTTATATTTTCCTCGTGGTGTATACTGTTGTGTATTTGTGTATAATTTTTTTTTTAAAAATCGTAATATTTCTGTTTCTCTACAGCATATTCACGAGTATCTCCGCTTGATTAGCGAGAAACAACGGCAGTATCCAAATGCCTTACTCCAACGTGTCACACATACGGACACATTTTTTTGGGTAACGTGCCGACAAAACTTACAAATACTATTTAATTTCTTTAATTATTGCCTTTAAGTTTAATTAATTTATGCATTTCTTGGTTATCTATGTACTAGGTGTTCTTGAATCAGTTATGGAATAACGGGAATTGTGCAGTCGATTCAATGGTATTCGACGACCGCTTGAATAGTTATCTGTGTGGGCGACAGCACACAATGTCAAAATCAATGACGGATGTCGATATGGTATGTATTTTATTACATTTCACATGTTCTATAATGAAAATATTCGAGGAGTTGTTTTTTCTTTGTTGTATTTCAATTTCATATATAACGAACATGTTTTTTAATTTTTATATGCAGTTACTCATCCCTGTTAACTTGGACGGCGCGCATTGGGTACTAGCACGAGTTGACTTTCGGAAAAATAAAGTCTGGATTTATGACTCATTACTCACATTTCGCGACGACAAAAGGTACAAGTTGAAATTCAAGCCACTTGAAGTTATATTCCCTCGCTGGTTGGAATATGTTGGCTTCTACAATATACGACCTGAGTTGCGGAGTGAAGACCCGTGGAAAGTTATCGCAGTTAAGAGCGCGCCACAACAAGAGCCTGGAACTGGCGATTGCGGTGTTTTTGTATTGATGGTTACGATGTATTTAATGTTCGGGCTTAGGTTGGAGTTTAACGCTAGTCATGTCGAGTACTTTAGAAAGAAGATTGCGGTTGATATATTTAATGACGATATTATATTGTAGACCTATGTAGTAATTTCAATGTTGAAATTTACATTTTTTTTAATTTCCGCACTTAATTTTATATAATTTTAATGCCTCACATTTTGAACTTTAAAATAAAATAAAGTTTTATGAATAATAACAATTTTAACCAACGAAATACAAAAAACAATAACAGTTTTAACCAACGTAACACAAAAACAATAATAGTTTTAACCAACGAATAACACACAAAATACAACTAACTTCGAGTCGACGCAATAGGATTCTTACATCGCTTACGATTATGGCCAAGTTCATGACACCGGCCGCATCTTACAGTTCGCCGGTCAACGTCCTCGCCAGCCGAGGGTATTCTGCGCTCTTTACGACGTCCAGTTGGCGGTGCCTCAACTGGTGGGTATACCTGCAGCTCCTGAATTTCATCTGGAACTTCCCAATCAGCCACATCACCAACTGGCTCCACTGGTTGTGCATAAGCCATCGCCAACGATTCTGTAGTGTAAAAGTCCGAGCAAAGGTTAATAAAATCCACCCGGTGTGTTAGACACGCCGCAATTGCATGAGCACACACAAGCTGATCAAGCTGAAACACTCTGCAGGAGCAAGTTCTCTTTTGCAAGTCAACCAACCCTTCCTTAAGCCCACCGCCTATAACTTGAAAGCGATGCGGAGACACCGGCCGAACTATCATTCTTTCAGCTATAGTTCTCCTCTCAGTGACTATTTCATCCGCCCATGTTGTTAGCCGAGTAGTCATTGATTCAGCCACAATTTTTCTATCATAAAACCATTGCTGCAATGTTTTCCTGAAGTGATCAACAAGATGAGTAACAGGAAATTTTCGAGGTTCCCTCATGAAAGCATTAACACTCTCCGCGATGTTGGTGGTAAGAATGCTGTACCTCCTACCTTCAAACTGAGACCTTGCCCAATTACACGTACCGACATTATTTTCTAGGTAATCAGCCGCACCCGAGTGGATCATCCACAACCCTTCAAGTTGTCTCTTAAATTCCTCGTGGCCATATGCTTTTGCTGCATTAATAAAGGCAGGCTCAAATTCATCCCAAAGAGCTTTGGACATTCTAAATTGTGACTTAATGTTACCTTTGACGTGGTAAAAACAAACGCCATGAGTTGCATTGTGAAATACTTTAAGAACGGCTCTCCTTATGGCAGTGCATCGATCAGAGATAATTACCAACTCAGGTCTATCACCAATCACTCCATGTAACTTCATCATAAACCATTCCCAAGCATCATTATTTTCTGAATCCATGATCCCAATGGCTAACGGATACAATTGATTGTTACCATCAAGACATGTTGCCACGAACATGCTTCCACGATATAATCCCTTCAGATGAGTACCATCTACAGCAATGACAGGCCGAATGTACTGCATAAACCCCTTGATGGAAGATCCGAGTGCTACAAAATAGTACAAGAAATTACCATCTCCATCCTGCTCGAGGTGAGTGACTGTACCCTCATTCGCTGTAGTTAGTACGTGAGAGTATTTAGGGACCAAGTTGTATGACTCTGCAGGGTTGCCGCGTACTATTTCAAGACCAACTTCTCTCGCCCTATATGCCTGCTGGTATGTTAACTGAACACCGTATTCCTGTTGCATATCTGCTCTTATGTCATTGGGAGTATAAATCCTCTTATCTTGAATATATTTTTCTGCGATAATATGACCGACAACCCGGCTCCTTACTTGATGACGTCCATCAACCAATACCTCATTATGACAAGTGTGTACATTATCAATTCTCTTCACCACCCAAGGAACATGTTGCTCGTTCGAACTTCTAGTTGCTCGAATACGCCATTTACATGATTCTGAACAACAGTGAGCCTCGAAACGTGTCGTAGTAGACCGTGCAATCTTGAAATCAAACTTATCTCTAAAGGCCACCTTGCGTAGTTGTAATATAAGCTCATTCTTCTCAGCAAATAGCTTACCCACGCTGATATCATCTGAGTCACAACTGCTAACAAAGCTTGGAGCAACCATGTTCGAAGGTAAAGTTGGAGCAAGACTTGTAAGGGGGTCAATTCTCCTTCTCGATCGAACCATAGAAGGAATAGGTCTATTGCCTCTGTTATTCATAGGAGTATTGTCTTCACACTCATCCTCATCCTGAAACAACGGAACATTCGAAGGACCGGCTCCTCCATCATCACCATCATTATTGAAACGAGTGCCCCGCCTTGTATTATTAGAAGGTTCTGCACAAACATTATCCCCCTCTGTCTCATTATGAAAATCATCATTGTCCCGAAAATCATTGTTGTGATACGGAGAATATTGTTGTTCCAACGACGTTGTTATTGGAAATACCGTTGCTTCAACATCCTGTAACGTAACGCCATTATCATCAATGTTGTCATAATTGTCGTGGATTGGAGAGTAATATTGCTGCAGCGATATTGTCCTTGGCAACACCTCTTCATCATTATCGGGGCCAGACATATTTGCTCTAAACGAAGTTTCTGTATCGACATGTGGCTCAATACCTTCGCTCGGAACTCGAGGTGATGTGGTCACGAATATAGGAATGCATCCAAAATTAGCTACGTCAGATGCCATATGCAACACAACCCTCACCATTTCATCATCACATATATCCATAGGCATTGCACATATACGATATAATGTGTTACTAGACCTCAAAGTTGTCTTCATTGTGATACTATAGTCATTACGATTTATTTTTAACACCTCGTATACTCTTGTCAATAACTGATCAAACAGGTAATTTTTTCCAACCAAAAAAGCTCGATTTTTACCATTCACGTACTCCATACAGCCATTCTCTAATGTCTCCCACCAACCATCGTAACACAATTCAAGTACAACTGAATCCATTAAGCCTGAAATTAAAAAAAAAATTTTATTTCAGTCCTAATTAAAATAATACAATTTTAATAAATCTCCAAGTTTTGGTGCGACAGGCAGCCTGTCGCACCAAGTTTTGCTGCGACAGGCAGCCTGTCGCCAGATTCAGATTCACCCGACTCAGTTCAGTAAGTTCAGAAAATAATTCATACCAGTAAGTGACGTCGATTTGTGTTGAATTTGGATAGATTATGATCGGATATCACTTTTACAGTTGTCTTTTGCGGTCGCCGTTGGCTTATGATTCAAGAATGAAAAGCTGCTTTTGGTTTGGCGAGATGGGAGAAACAATGTTGGTTTTGTTCTGTAAAGAAGGGTAATTTGGGAAGAAATGCTTGTGTTTGGCTAATGTTGATAGAAAAAAGTTGAGAGGGTTAATTACGAAAATAATAAAATATTAATGGTTATTTTTGTAAATTTCCCCTTTTTTTTTTTAAAAAAAAGTATACTTATCTGAACCCAACAATTAATTTATTGGGTCAAAAAATAAAAACTCAAGTCTATTTGTTATTATTATAGTATTACCTGAACCAACCTATCTAACCAATTTTATTTAGGACTTGACAGGTAATTTTCAAGCAACTTTATTTAATTTACCACTTAAATTCAAATTGTGAGAGAGACATACAACAAAGAAAGTCAATTTAATCTTTATGCGCCCCACTATTTAAAAAAAAATACAAATAACAGTTTGTTCTATAGGAATATATAGTATCAGACAAAAGAAAGTCCAAATAAAATTTTTTTCATGTTTGACATAACCAATAATGTTATGATGTAGTTCACAAAACAGATGCATAATCATTTACATAACAGTGTATCCAAAAAAATAAATTAAAAACAGTTTGGTACTATGAAGGTCTTTAAAAATAAATTAAAAATGAAAGTTTGCTTTCATAACCTTTCTTTCATCGTTATCCTTTGACATCGCTGTAAAATAATTCTGTCCGAGAGAGGAAAAAAAAATTGACACAGGCGATGACTCAACTTTTACAATAAGTACTTATGAAATTAGGGTTAATTTTTGTTTATTTTCACGGTTGTTCTAGAACATAATTTACTTTATACTTAGAAACTTTAGGTTTAATTTTTGTTTGTTTAAATACTTTAGAGTTTATAATATAATTTATTTTATTTTTTAATAGAGGAAGGGAAAGATTTAATCCCACTCAAAATTTTACAAATAAAAATATCAAAAAAATAAAAAATAAGATCAATCACAGGATGAAAAACTCTAATTACAAAAAAAAAAAGATACAAATGGAAATAAGGAAAATATATATATATATAAAAAAGAGGAAGAAGAGAGATGAAAAAAGAAAAAGTAATAATAAAATTTCCAAAGTCCAATTAATTTATCTGGAAACGAAGATGCCGATGTTATGCGCGTCCGTGAAAAATGTGTTCATCCAAAAAGGGGATTTTTAGTCATCAAACAAGAATTCAACTTGTATTAAAGAACCAAGTTGACATTTATCATAACATATGCTAATGATATATAATTAATGAGTCATTCTCGGGTGGCCACATCTAAATTTTTAGTATCTATAATATATATTATCAAGACGGCATTTAAATAACAAGAAAACCTCCAATAAGATAAAAGAAACCTCAAGGGCTTATTACGAATTAATGGCTGTGAATACATTATCAAGAGGTAGCATTCTAAGAAAAGAGAAAAGCAAGTTAATTACTTTAAATATTGATATGCCTGCTGGGGATATGCTTTATTATTAATAGCAATCACATTCGTGCATGGCGAGTTCACGTTATAGGCGTTGTATTGATATATGTAATTGACATTATATGTCACTCTTGGCTTTGCTTTAGCTGCCTTTGCTTTAGTAATTGCCTTTGTATTATTAGCTGCCTTTACGTTCATATTTGCTTTAGTTGATTCTCCACCACCTCCATTTGCACTGGTCATTGATTTTGCCCGGGTACTTGATTTTGCACTCGCTGGACTACCCTGAAAGGGTAAAAAAAAATAAATCAATTCAATTGAATCTTAAAAAATTAATAAAAAATATAAACACGATGATATTTTGTTATGGAAAAAGTGATGGCAACTGCGGATTTCGCCCGTAAGCATACTCATAATTTTTTTAAGTAAAAAAAAAAAAATTGATTGAAACTTAATTTACTCTTCCAATATTGTAATTCTCAAGGTCTCGACGTTGACGCTTTTGAACGTGTTGATGGGGATACTGCAAAAATTATATCATAAACTAATTAATTGTAAAAAAAAATTCAAATAATGTGACCATAAAACTTAATTTTCTTAAATATTTTACGTACATGAGAATAAATAGCTTGATTCCTTTGAAATTGTTGCCAAATTATTGTAAAGCAAAATTCTATCCTATACATTGAGAATACAAGTTAAGAAAGAGATAAGAAAGCAGATAATGACGAGAACAAATTCAATTTATTTTCGAACTTATCTACCAAAGCTGACTTAATCAAAGAATATTAATAAGAAACCAGATAATGAAGAGAACAAATCTTGTATTTCTTTTTGAAAGTTATCCAACAAATCTGACTTAATCAAAGATACTGACAATCCGTATGGACCTTATATGAGTACAAATACAAATGTCCTCTGTTTCTAGTGGCACTTAATGCCACTAGGCAACTTCAACTCTCCAAACTAAGTTCAGACTACCTTCAGTTTACACATTACAGTTGATTCAAGAAAACTAGTCTGCATCTGAAGCCTCAACAACAGACCTCGTTACTCAAATTGTATGCCTAAATTGTTAGCTGAACTTTTTATGATAGGTACAGCAGTAAAAACGAAACTATATTTGAGTTTCAGTCAATATCTAGATCATGAAACTTAGAGATGATTTGATGCCTGATTATCCATGGGCACATGTGTGTTTGCTGGAGCCACCTGCTGGGGATCTGCACCTGGGACATGCACTGCATTTGCTGGAGCTAACTGCTGGGGAACTTCCCCCGGCACATGCACTTTCAAGTTTCCGTCTTTGACAACAGTGAGTGGAGCATGGTTGGTTCCATAGAACTTGAAAGTGTAGGAGATGTTGGAGGCTTCTTCATCATTGAAGCGGGGCCTCTTTCGTCCAGCTACGCCCTGACCATCCAAATGTTGGATTAACATTAACAGGATACAGAATATATATATGTACAGGCAAACTATCCTCAACTTCTATTCTCTCAAACACTAGGAAAAGACCAGACATTCTCACATCAACTACTAAAAGAAAACAAAACATATGAACTATCCAACAAAATTTCATTATCTAAATAATGATCAAGACACCTACAAAAAAAAAAAAAAAGAAGTATTGATGTACCTGCTGTTCCCCAGCAGGAGCATTACCACCAACATCTGGCACCCACACTGCCTGTGCTGGTATGCCTCCATTCTGAGCATTAATAGGACGTGGCCCTGCCCCATCATTTTGAACGCCAGCAGCACCTGCCATGGCCCCTCCCTGCCCTTGTATGCCTATACCTCCATAAACACCAGCTGGCGCTATCCCTCCTTGCCCTTGTCTGCCTACACCTGCTGCTCCTCCCCGCCCTTGTGTCCCTACACCCCCATTAGGAACACCAGCAAATCTTGGCACTGCCCCTCCCTGCCCTGGTATGCCAAGGGCCAAATGCTGCAAAATATTTTAGTATATTACTAAGAGACTAGAGATGAGATAATAACAAAATATATTTGATTTTTAGGTTATACAATAGAATGACTTACAGCATCAAATGGATAATGTAGATATGGAGGAAAATAAGGTAGGAACATTGGCCATGGACAGCAAGGAAAGTAGGCAGGCCATGGCCATGGTGGTCTAATTTGCTGACCATTAGGACCGGATGGATTGCCTTGTTGGGCATTAGGACCTTGTGGATTGCCTCCTCCTTGGGGAATTTGTTGGTTAGGATCCATAGGTATACACTCCAATCAATTTAGAAATAAATAATGTAAGAATGAAGTTAAAGAAAATCAATTCAGACTTTGTGAAACAAATCTTTCACTCTTTAAATCCAATCTGTTTCGCACACCCTAGCTTTCCAACTAAAGATCTGCAATACTCTCAACCAAAGGCAGTAGACATTGTTCTTCTTCTTAAATTCAGCATCACTACAGATAATCACTCAAATTTGATACACATACAGGTTGCTAAAATCACATTAAACATCAAAAGGAACGTGTTCCTTTATAATTAATAATTCTTACAAAAAGCAAAATTATAATGAGAGAAAAAATTGCAGAACCAGATTATTAATCCCATATCTAAGATTCTGCATTACTATAAACATTCTGCCAGATTATCAATCACATTTCTAACATTCTGCATTAATATAAACATTGCATTTTTCTTGCTGGTTAAGTATAAACAGTGCATTTTCTTGAACAACATTCAATAAGAAATTAGAGCCATTCCCATTATAAAATCAATTGAGTTAAAATAATTCTTCAAACCTAGCAAATGAGAATCTTTATTGAATCTCAATAAACTAAGTTTAGATGCATAGATGGCTTTACCCAAATGAAACTTTTAACAAACAATAACTCTTTCGGGTAAGATGGCCCAATTTGTCTTCTTTCTTTTTCAAATTCGCTTTCTTTTTTTTTTTCTTTTTATTCCCCCTTTTTTTCAAGGTCCCAAACATTAAAAGGTGTCCCAATCATTAAAAGGTGCCACCATAATATTTAAAAGAATTAGAGAATGTCTACTTGGTCGCTCACTATGGCCGCTTGTCACACGAAGGCCAAACCAACAGTGATAGGGCCTCCACAAATATTTGGAGGTGGCAAGATTCATGTTAGGCCAGTTTAGCTCCAATCATTAAAAGGTTGGGAAGAAGCAAGCCAAAGGACGATCTCTGATCGACCTGGACATTAAAAAAATTCCCGGCTCGAGAGATTAACTTTCATATACCTTATCAAACAATAAATTTTACCAATTTTTTATCATTAAAATGCAAAAAGAAATCTTTTTTAGACTAATCATTAACATACACAAAGAAGTGAAGTATTCAAACGATGAAAACCAAATCTCTATTATTAAAATGCAAAAAATAAATCTTTTTTAGACTAATCATACAAATGCACAAAGAATGAAGTCTTGAATCGCGAAATGTGATGCGTACCTTACAATACTATCGATGACGATGATGCAAAGTTACGAGAGCTGTGCAGATTGGATAGAGAGAGTAAGAGGAAAATGGAGGAGAGTGAAGAGATTATATGAACATTAATTAATTCAAGTCTCAACATTTATATACTTACTAGCTTGAGCTAGTAACTAATGTGATTACAAGCTAACGTACACTTCACATTGACGTACACAAAGAATTGAAGTATTCAAACGATGAAAACCAAATCTCTATTATTAAAATGCAAAAAAAAAAATCTTTTTTGGACTAATCATACAAATGCACAAAGAATGAAGTATTGAATTGCGAAATGTGAAGTGTACCTTACAATACTATCGATGACGATGATGCAAAGTTACGAGAGCTGTGCAGATTGGATAGAGAGAGTAAGAGGAAAATGGAGGAGAGTGAAGAGATTATATGAACAGTAATTAATTCAAGTCTCAGCATTTATACTAATTAGCTTGAGCTAGTAACTAATGTGATTACAAGCTAACGCTGATTCCAAACTAACGGTAGTAATAACTGAATAACTGAATAGTATCGCTGGTATTGTAGTTGGCATGGCCTGGTTGATTGGGAATTAATCTACTGTGCTCTTGACCATTCTAACATTATGTTGACTGCTCGGATTCATTTTATTATACCTCATCCTGCCCACTTTAGCTAATTGTTCCAAGTTAAACATTCGTAGATAATGGAACTGGCCATATGAGAGAGCATTGGTAAGTGTTGGTGGAAAAGTGTAAACCAACCAATGAAGGAATGACGCGTTTACACTACTAAAATTGTTTTGGCTAAAATGTCATTGACAACTAATGACAAGTCTAAAAAGGGCTTCCAAACGTTAGGGGTATTATGAGGAAAATGAGGTATGAGGTGTGAGCCACCATAATATTTAAAAGAATTAGAGAATGTCTACTTGGTCGCTCACTATGGCCGCTTGTCACACGAAGGGCAAACCAACAGTGATAGGGCCTCCACAAATATTTGGAGGTGGCAAGATTCCCGTTAGGCCAGTTTAGCTCCAATCATTAAAAGGTTGGGAAGAAGCAAGCCGAAGGACAATCTCTGATCGACCTGGACATTAAAAAAATTCCCAGCTCGAGAGATTAACTTTCATATACCTTATCAAACAATAAATTTTACCAATTTTTTATCATTAAAATGCAAAAAGAAATCTTTTTTAGACTAATCATTAACATACACAAAGAAGTGAAGTATTCAAACGATGAAAGCCAAATCTCTATTATTAAAATGCAAAAAATAAATCTTTTGCGACTAATCATACAAATGCACAAAGAATGAAGTATTGAATCGCGAAATGTGATGCGTACCTTACAATATTATCGATGACGATGATGCAAAGTTACGAGAGCTGTGCAGATTGGATAGAGAGAGTAAGAGGAAAATGGAGGAGAGTGAAGAGATTATTGAATATTAATTAATTCAAGTCTCAACATTTATATACTTATTAGCTTGAGCTAGTAACTAATGTGATTACAAGCTAACGTACACTTCACATTGACGTACACAAAGAATTGAAGTATTCAAACGATGAAAACCAAATCTCTATTATTAAAATGCAAAAAAGAAATCTTTTTTGGACTAATCATACAAATGCACAAAGAATGAAGTATTGAATTGCGAAATGTGAAGTGTACCTTACAATATTATCGATGACGATGATGCAAAGTTACGAGAGTTGTGCAGATTGGATAGAGAGAGTAAAAGGAAAATAGAGGAGAGTGAAGAGATTATATGAACACTAATTAATTCAAGTCTCAGCATTTATACTAATTAGCTTGAGCTAGTAACTAATGTGATTACAAGCTAACGCTGATTCCAAACTAACGGTAGTAATAACTGAATAACTGAATAGTAACGCTGGTATTGTAGCTGACGTGGCCTTGTTGATTGGGAATTAATCTACTGTGCTCTTGACCATTCTAACATTATGCTGACTCCTCGGATTCATTTTATACATTATCCTCCCCACTTTAGCTAATTGTTTTAAGTTAAACATTCGTAGATAATGAAACTGGCCATATGAGAGAGCCTTGGTAAGTGTTGGTGGAAAAGTGTAAACCAACCAATCAAGGAATGACGCGTTTACACTACTAAAATTATTTTGGCTAAAATGTCATTGACAACTAATGACAAGTCTAAAAAGGGCTTCCAAACGTTAGGGGTATTATGAGGAAAATGAGGTATGAGGTGTGAGCCACCATAATATTTAAAAGAATTAGAGAATGTCTACTTGGTCGCTCACTATGGCCGCTTGTCACACGAAGGCCAAACCAATAGTGATAGGGCCTCCACAAATATTTGGAGGTGGCAAGATTTCTGTTAGGCCAGTTTAGCTCCAATCATTAAAAGATTAGGAAGAAGCAAGCCGAAGGACGATCTCTGATCGACCTGGACATTAAAAAAATTCCCAGCTCGAGAGATTAACTTTCATATACCTTATCAAACAATAAATTTTACCAATTTTTTATCATTAAAATGCAAAATGAAATCTTTTTTAGACTAATCATTAACATACACAAAGATTTGAAGTATTCAAACGATGAAAAGTAAATCTTTATTATTAAAATGCAAAAAAAAAAATCTTTTTTGGACTAATCATACAAATGCACAAAGAATGAAGTGTTGAATTGCGAAATGTGAAGTGTACCTTACAATACTATCGATGACGATAATGCAAAGTTACGAGAGCTGTGCAGATTGGATAGAAAGAGTAAGAGGAAAATGGAGGAGAGTGAAGAGATTATTGAACATTAATTAATTCAAGTCTCAACATTTATATACTTATTAGCTTGAGCTAGTAACTAATGTGATTACAAGCTAACGTACACTTCACATTGACGTACACAAAGAATTGAAGTATTCAAACGATGAAAACCAAATCTCTATTATTAAAATGCAAAAAAGAAATCTTTTTTGGACTAATCATACAAATGCACAAAGAATGAAGTATTGAATTGCGAAATGTGAAGTGTACCTTACAATATTATCGATGACGATGATGCAAAGTTACGAGAGTTGTGCAGATTGGATAGAGAGAGTAAAAGGAAAATAGAGGAGAGTGAAGAGATTATATGAACACTAATTAATTCAAGTCTCAGCATTTATACTAATTAGCTTGAGCTAGTAACTAATGTGATTACAAGCTAACGCTGATTCCAAACTAACGGTAGTAATAACTGAATAACTGAATAGTAACGCTGGTATTGTAGCTGACGTGGCCTTGTTGATTGGGAATTAATCTACTGTGCTCTTGACCATTCTAACATTATGCTGACTCCTCGGATTCATTTTATACATTATCCTCCCCACTTTAGCTAATTGTTTTAAGTTAAACATTCGTAGATAATGAAACTGGCCATATGAGAGAGCCTTGGTAAGTGTTGGGTGGAAAAGTTTAAACCAACCAATGAAGGAATGACGCGTTTACACTACTAAAATTGTTTTGGCTAAAATTTCATTGACAACTGATGACAAGTCTAAAAAGGGCTTCCAAATGTTAGGGGTATTATGAGGAAAATGAGGTATGAGGTGTGAGCCACCATGATATTAAAAGAATTATAGAATGTCTACTTGGTCGCTAACTATGGCCGCTTGTCACACGAAGACCAAACCAACAGTGATAGGGCCTCCACAAATATGTGGTCGTGTCAGGGTGGCAAGATTCTTATTAGGCCAGTTTAGCTCCATCAGAAATACCCCACAAATAGCCACTGCAAAGGTTATATGGTAGGGCCACCCGGCCATGTGAACTTGTGAAATACCTAAAAAAACTGACAGTCGCATGATAAAAGTAGTCCCCCATTGACAAACATGAGTCGTGAACAGTCCAATATATTTGGATTTCATCCCGATGTTACTAAAAAGCCACTACCTGAAGGGAGGAACAATCATCCACGTTGTATCACGTGTCTAAAAGACAAAGGTACCCCTGGGGCACTTAACTGTAAAAGATTTAAGTCTATCTCATCACAAAGGGGGTCATTATTCACTTATTCAACTCTTCTTCATGCTTATTTTAAGGTTTCAAAGAAACACAGCCTCCTCTAGTCCTCTCCACTATATACTGACCTGACCATCAAACTGTCATTGCTGGCAATGCCCTTCACGTCAATTTCCCTATTTTACAAGTTCTAGGCAGTCCTTCATGTAGGACGATTTTAGAAGATTTTCAGATTTTAATCAGTCCCAATTAATTCAAATATTCTCAGTAGTTACTACAAAATTAAAATACAAGTCATCAATTAAATACTTGAACACAATCCTCCAAAACAAAATACGCCCCTAAAGGCATGGTCGGGTTGATAACAGCATCAAACTTGTAGCAGATGACACCCGGATTTGAGCCTTGGGGGTAATAAAGGGAAAAAATAAAAATATATTTGGGCTCTACCCACCCCATTACTTCTAAAAAAAATCCTCCAAACAAAATACACAAAATAACATGCACTAATAAGAATAATTTATTATAAATTAAAATCAAAGCTTCCAATCTCTTGCTTTCTGTCTTCCTCTCTTTCTGAAAAGCTTCGAATCTCCATAGTTGATGGATCCAATGAGGCAAATATAGATTTCCGAAACTTTACATAAAAATAATTTAATATAAATTAATTTAACAAGTAAAAAGTAAACACCCATCAATTACAACCTTTAAATTAAAAAAAAAAAAACGATTTCACAATATTAAACATCTATTAGTGACGGCTCGAGTCCTTTCTCAATTATAACTTATAATTAAGTGGAGACATATAATTGAGTGGAGATAGTCTTCTCCCTTATCAATGTGAGTGGAGTGAATGTCCCTCCAATATTAGTGATGGTAAAAGTCCTAGAAATAGTCTCATTTAAATATGAGTTATAATTTGATTGTAAATATGAGTTATAGTCTAATGTAATGGCTAGTTCAAAAAAAAAAAAATTCAAAATCCCACGAGAACCCACTTCTCAAAAATTCAGAACCAGTTAAAAAAAATCCAATTCAAAATGTTCTATCTTATAATGAACATGGGTTATAACTTTCTCTCTTTTTTATAAAACACTATAGGAGTGATTTTGGAGTAATCTTTTATCTTAATGATGGCAACAAATCCCTGTAGTTATGACGGCCCATGAGGTCAGATATTGAGTCCAATTTTATCTCCTTTTTATAAAAAGATAAGGTACAAGTATAACTTTTATACCCATTAATTGAATGGGTTGGGTACAAGTATAAAACTCTAATACTAGTATCCACTCACTAAATCCATTTGACTATTGATAGTTTTTTTATAATGTTTTAAAAGTTTAAATTTACAGCTAAACCAACTAAATATTAAAGTAAAATATTAAAATTCTAAAATGTAAACAATAGACTTAGTAGCTCAGTAATTAAAACGGCTATCTAATATGATAATATTCTAGATATTTACTTGGAGATTTTAGTCGTTCAATAGACTGATATTTTCTAGAACATCTAAAATCTTGTCCTAATTAAGAACGAATGACAACAAAAAAAAGGTTCAAATTAAGGTCAATTGAAAGGAATGAAGAATAGATAAGGAAATGTCAAATGGAGACTTTGGTTTTGATAAAGGTATTCAGTAATACATTGACTAAAATAGAACTCAACAATCATCAAATTATATAGATATTTGCTAAAATTGAAAATGATTTTTTTTAATAAATATTTTAGACTAAAGTGATGCATGTTCATCTAAAACTAACTAGTTAAGGGTATCATTTTTTCTTTTCTAATATATGCCAATTGTTAAAATAAAAAATTAAA
>NW_006262339.1:20551258-20565394 GCF_000493195.1 Citrus x clementina
TTTTGGTTTGGACATTAATAAAAAAAAAATAATTTAATTGCCAATTTACCCTAAAAAAAAAAATATATATATATATATATATATTAATTTTTAATTGTCAAAAATTAAATTGTTACTTTTTATTTCTTTTGGCTTACTTTTACAATATTACCCTTTTATAATAATTTTTTTGTTTGGACATTAATAAAAAGAAAATAATTAAATTACCAATTTAACCCTAAAAATAAAAAATATATATATATTAATTTTTAATTGTCAAAAATTGTATGCAAACTACCAAGTGTGCAAATGGTGCTTGCAAAAAAATTAATATAAATTTTTTTATTTTCTAGGGTGAAATTGGTAATTTAATTATTTTTTTATTAATGTCCAAATAAAAAAATTATTATAAAAGGGTAGTATTGTAAAAGTAAGCCAAAAGAAATAAAAAATAACAGTAGGGGTATCAATACTTTAACGGCATGAATGTTTCGAGATATTTTTAAAAATACAGGAACTAAACAGACACTAATCTTAAAATATAAGAGCTAAATAAACTTTTACCCTTCTAATTTTTATCCTTGAATCCCGATCCATACCTCTTCAAGCCCGCAATAGATATGGGTACTATTATTGGGCTATTGGCATCCCCACACAATCCACACCGCACAATATACGGCTCGTTGCCATCCCTGCCCGTGTCCAATATTTAATTACATATTTTAAAACGAAAAGAGAATAAAATCAATAGAAAAGAAAAAAATAAATTTTAGTAGTGAAAGGCAAAAAATAAAAAGATTCCAAGAAGGGCAGAAGGGCCAACAAAACCTACAAAATTCCTTATCCTCCCTTGTTTCTTGAAAGTTCAAATATCCTGTACAAAGAAAAGCCTTTGAAAATTTACCCACAGCAATCCTATGAACATCACCGATTTGTCGGCCCAATTCAAACATAACCGATTCTCAATAACTAGGCCCAGCTTAAAGTGCACCCCGTTCAATGGCTAATGAACCAAGCTAAATTTCAGTCCCTTTTTCCGCCATACGATTGATGGTTGAGATTTTAACTTATTAAAAAAAAAACTTATGGAAGTATTTGATGAAAATTTATGGTCTGATGGCATTGATTCTTCAGTCATGCCAATCAAACGGCTCAGATAATTAACCATTAATTACTAGATAAAAAAATTAATGAACTCTTCGCGCCCAATTCACTAGAAATAAATCACCTTCACTTTTTGGTAGCTAAATTTTATAAAATCTTTTAAATAAGTATCCAGTGCATTTTCATTGATGTAGTATTTAAAAAAAATCATTCTTTTAATTGGTCAAAATTGACATGATTCAATTTCTCATTTTTATCTTGCAAAAGATTTAAAACCATTTTACGTTGTAGATAGAACTACAAATTGTTGTTAAATTATTATTTCTTTTTTGCTATTAGACTCTTTTGGAGTAATAAATGAGACTTTGAGTACAAATTTAATTTACTTTTACGTGTTATTGTTTTAAAAAATAGAACCTCAGTCTAAATATTAGAGAACTATTATAATAAATTAACTCATATTTATAATCAGTATTAAATTGAATTTACATTTAGGAGTTGCTTCACCGTAGAACGCTACTTAATAACTACACGATCAAAGTGATAAATAATAAATAAATAAATTATTATTATAATCGTGTGGTTATTAGCAGTGTTTACGATGGAGTAACTCCATTGTAGACGGACCTTCCCCCCACCCTCGCCCGCCACACATATAATCATTTTCAAGTGTAGGTGTCCTCTATATATATTTTTAAATGCAGATGGGTTGTTAAGTTGTAAGTGTTTTAATAGAGTTATTTTTTAATGTACTATAAAGTCATGCAATTTAATAACATTAAAATCTGATTCTATTAAACTTGATGACTTAAAAACATGTCCATATAAAAAAAAATGAGGGTGTGTAAGGATTCTCTCTCTCTCTCTCTCTCTATATATATATATATATATATATATAATGTGAATATAATTTCGGAGACAACTCTATTCTTCTTACTCATTGAATAAATTATAAACTTTTAAAATATACAAACAAATATCATATAGTTGTACCATTATCACGTATATAATTATTTTATTTTCATTTACATTCTCGCATGACATTAATTTTTAGAAGGGATATTGCTTTTGTTATGGAGTTGGATCTCATGAATATGTTGGTGCAGATGTTGCACAACCGACCCAAAGTCTTACGCAACTGAGAGGGCTGTCTAAAGTCCCATCTTCATATTAAGCAAAGGTTATACACCACAAAATTTATATACTTTAAGCACTTATTATCTTATTTTATTACTATTAATAACTTTCTTATTCAATAACTTACAAAGTTTCCACATTTTATTTAGTTTTGATAATTTGTTAATTATTTATTTCCTAATGTAAAATCCTATCTTCAAATTACTAAATTTCCTTCTAAAGTTATTTTTGTTGTTGACTTGCTATTATCATCGTTAAGGAATTAGCCCCTTACAATGGAATATAGACCCTTTGGTGATTAGAGAGTTTTCTGGTACAAATGAAGTACAAACTACTCTGCAAGAGGTGAAACATTAAAGAATTTAATTGTCAAACAGACTACTGTGTTAAAAAAAAAACAGACGTTTGTTTTATTTTTCATTTATTAAAAGAAGCGTTTATTTTTTTGGAATTAATTTCTAAATTATTTTATTTTATGTTAATACAACACTAGTGTTCATGAATCATTATTATCAATTACCAATACAACAGAACTCACAATTCTTCACATTAAAGGGGTAAAACAATTAGTTTCAAACAACTCAAATAAAAAAAAAATCCCTTTCTATTCCCATATCCAATGTTTAATTATATATTTTTATTAAAAAAGAGGAAACAAAATCAGTTAAAAAGAAAAAGAAAGAAATTAAAGTATAGAAGAGCAAACTAGAAAGATTCTAAGAAGGGCAAAATGGCCTGGCCGATCTAGTCCTATGACTAGGAACAACAAAATGCCTTATCCTCCCTTCTTGTTCCTTCAAATACCCCTCACAAAGAAAAGCCTTTGAAAATTTATCCTCAACAACTCTATCAACATCATGTACAAACACATCGGTCTCACCACTCTCCCTATTCCTACCCATCAACCCCGCCGTGTATATCGCCGTCATCCTCCCCGGCGCCGCCTCGTGGTACCCCGTCGGCGCATCCACCATTATCAGGTCCCACTCAACGTCGTACACTTCAGAGGGGAACCCCTTCAAGGCAAGCCGACACTTTGAGAATCTCGGATCGGTCACCACTCTGCATTCCTCGTCGCTTGCCACAGTATTCATTAACTCATCGGCTTCGTTAACTTTGGTGTCGTACTCGACGTGGTAGGACTCTAGGGTTGGGAATTTCTCTTTCATCTGGTTGATCCACGACTTGTCTTCCTCGAGAAAGAGTGTGCGGCCTCCGTGGTTGAGGGCTGACCACATTAAGCTGTCGTAGCCGAGGCCGAAGACCAGGAAATTGCATGGTGACTTTTGGGCTAGGACTCGTAGGGACACTGAGATTTCTTTTAGGGTTTGTTGTGGGGTTATGTTTGTGGTTGCGTAATGGACTAGAGCATTGGCTAATGAAGGCGGGGTTTTGGTGCAAGTTTCTGTGAGAGGTGACGGAGGAGTTGATGTTGTTGTTGGGCAGTTAGTATTAGGGCTATTATTTGTTTCTGCTTGTTCTTGGATTTGAATGTTATCATCTGGGGTTTCTGTTGAGTTGGTGGATAAAGGGTTTTGTAATTGGGATGAAGATGAAGATGAAGAGAAGGTTGATTTTGTGATGAAAAGGAGAAGCAAAAGGAAGAAAGCACATAAGAGAATGAGCTTGATGTTCATAGGAGATTGAGGTTTGGGCCTCATCTTGTGAAATTATTTTCTAGGAAGAGAGAGTGTGTGATTGAGGGGAAGAGAGATGATTTTGATTTGGGATTTATGTTGAGTTGAAGAAGACGAAAAAATAATTCAGGAATTGAAGATGAAGCTAGAATTCTTTGTTTATTTGTTTGAGTGAGTCACTTTTGCTTAAAGAAAGGGATATAGTAGAAGAGATAAGTGAGATTTGATGAGTCAGTGTAGCAGGTGAGAAATGAGAGTTAGCATGTGGAAGGTGAGAAATGATCCCATAGGGTTACCTTCATGATAAGGTATCATGCACCCACTACACTAAATAGTTTATCATGATCAATCCCAAACAAATCTCAGTGTTTTCTAACCAAGATTTGTGATCTAAAATTACCTAAATGGGATGACCAAAAATAAAGAAGTAACTTAAAAAAGGAAGAATTGAGAATGAGTTAGTGAAGGATAATGCTTGTCTCTCGATCTCTCTTTTTTTTTTTTTTTTTAATTATTAGTCTTGAGAATGAAGGGAGAAAAAAAAAAGTTATAAAGTTGACAGGGACAAGTAAGCTACTAAGGTTCTGTAACTGCTGGTCCAAACAGCATAGATGGTTGGTAGATCTGCTTGTTTGGTTGACCAGTTGTAATAATAATTATTTTCTTGTCTATTTTCTTACATGGAATAGATGTGAAGTAGTTGTATTATATAGTTGGTTGATGATATTATAGTAACAAAAATAAAGTTTGGGTTGGAGGGTTTTCTCAAGCAAATTTATTTATACAAGTCATTACTAACTAATTAATTGATTAAACTAATATTTGTACATACACATCCTGACGACTCGGTCATGTGGTTGTGACCTATTCTTATGGAGACCGCGACAAACTGACAATTGATCAATGTCGGGTTCGAGGGCCCTTACAAAATTATTGTTTACTCCCTTCAAAATTTACTGTTATCATATATGATTCCCATACTTTAGACTAATGTTGTCATGAGATGCTTAAATTTTGTTTTTTTTTTATTAATTATTTAACAATGTTCATGTCATGGGATACAGCTCTCCATGTATCAAAGAGGTTCTGTAACCTCTCTTCAAATACTAATTTTAACTTTCGACGTCTTTGTTGAAAAAGTTAAAATTAGGATTCAAGCGAGGTTTGTCTTGATAAATTTTAAAAAACTTTGATTAATCTAGACAGGTCTCCACAGGATTTTGAACGATATAAGATGCTCTCATTATTTTCATAATACAACCTTCCAACTGCAGAACTTCAGGTTATTATATTCTCATAATTAGACTTATGTTTTCGTCATATGGTTAAATTTTGTTGTTTCTTTTTTCTTTTTTTAACTATTCAACCGTGCTCATATATTATGTAGTACAATCAAATCTCCTTTCAAATATTAATTTTAAGCTATAGTTATATTAGAGTAGATTTACGGTGGAATATAAATTCATCCACACACATAAAATAATAAATAATAATAAAATTATTATAATTTTAATTATATAATTATAAAAAAATAATCTGTCTTATAACGACTCCAACATAAACAAACCCTTAATTTTAACTTCCCATACAACTTAGCATCATCCCAATAAATTTCAATGAACTTTGATTCATCTCGACAGTCAGTATTCGAACAATCATGTCACTATTGGAAAGAAATTAATAAAAGACCGAAATGTTTGTACCATAACATAACATGTCCTGGTAATAATCAAAGTGCGCTGGCCTTTTAAAGAAAGTATTGAATAGTTGAAAGGGACAGGGGTCGTTAGAACTTCTCTGTTCCCTTTTTTTTTTTTACTCATTCTCTGTTCCTATTATTTCTTAAAGGCTGTAAGTCTAATTATGAACATCAGGTGTGTCTAGTAGATTTTTAACAAGTGTTTGGCTCGAATCATCTTGAATAGTTGAACAAAAGAATCTCGAGGCAAAATTTTTTGAGTATATAGAGCTATTTTTATTTTAGTTATTAAGAATTCATAGTGATGAACAGTGCTTATTCATTTTATTTTATTTTTATTATTATGCATTGTGTTAACTAGATTTAAGTATTGAGTTATCATAAGTGTTGTATTTTGAGTTTGATATAGTCTTGTATTTTAGGTGCGATAAAATAATGTATTATTAACTATTATTAGCTCTATTATTATAATTTACTAATTAAAAAATAGAATTTTTTAGTTACATGTAGATGAGCGTTTGAAAATTGCAATCTAATATAGCAAAAAATAATTTCTGCCAATTTCAATGAATACAGACCCTTTTTTTTTTGTTATAATTAATCATTAGAAATTTCATTGTATGCATGTTGGTATTTTTATAATAGCAGTAATTTATATACTTTAATGTTGGTATCTTTATTGGACACATTATTTAAGCCTTCGTTAATATTGTAATACCCGCGAGACTTAAAAGAGTGTGTGAAAATGTTGGAACATTTCCTTGGAAATGACAGTAGATACATGTAATTTAGGGTCCATATAAGTGTGTAGCGAGATATTTTAGCATGAGGGAAACGCACATGGCAAGATTATGTTAGAAATTGGCGTGAATCATGGTGGTGATACAAGACTTGGGGACCACAAGATGAAACTAATTGAGCGCAAGTCAATCACTACATGGAAGTTATCTTTCAAGATCAAGCAAACAATTTCTTTGAAATTTTGTATTAATGTTGGTGTGATCTTTGAAGATCAAGATACGGTCGATTTGGTTTATGGAGAGATAATCAAGAGATAATATTCTATATTATCATGAAGAGTTACTCATATATATGAAGGCTTAAAAGATGGAGATTTGATAAGATTGGACACGCTTAGCAGGGAGACATTCACATATTTTGTTAGAAGTCAGAATGCAAAAGAGATAGTATTTGAGAGTATCTTTGTTAACCTTTCTAGGGTGACGTCATTGGGCTTCTTGTATTTTCTGTATAAGTCTATTCGTTAGACTTCTTATATTTTCTTTACAAGTCTATTCGTTAGACTTTAATGTGAGAAGAGGATGCGTTCAAACTATATATTTCTTTAGTGGTTTTAATTATTTAGTGGTTTGTTAATCTAGTCTTTATGGGACTAAAGGTCATTGAAGCAATAGAGGGATTTTACATCAAAGACTAAAATATTGGAATCATTCTTTTATTTGTGAGACACTATCTTTGGTCTTTTCGGAAGAAATAGTCGTGTATTTGCAATAGAGAGATTCTATAAAGAGGCTATATATCATTGATTTGGAAGTCTTACTGAAAAGAGGATGCAAAATATGTGTAGTACACATAGAGTGTTCACTTGATAAAATTATAATAAGGTGATGGCAATCACTCAGAGAGGGCCTCATCTTGTATAAGGTTCCAACAGTTTATAATCTCTTGAACTTAGAGATTTATCTGATATCTAAGGAGCATAAATATGTGGACATAGGAATTGGGACCTTAAACCACCTAAAAAATATTCTTGTATACTTTACTTTTATGCACTTTATTTGTATGTATTGGTTTATTTAATTAGCTTTAAATTAAACTTAGTAAACCCACTAAAATTTGATCTATCATTAATTATGTCTATTCAACAATTGAACTGCTGATTACTATAATAACATTAGTGAAATTATTTTTTAACTTTTCCTCTTAAAAAAAGAATAAAGAAAAATATTTGTTATTTTTTTAATGCGTTGGATGAAAGATTTAAGATCATATGAAACATAAACTATCTTTAAAAAAAAACGTGCATTCTTATTTTACAATGATTATTATTAAGATCATTAAGAAATACAATCACTATTAATAACTGAAAACTTTTCAAAAATAATAAAAGAATATAAATTTTACTCTTATTAATTCGTGAGTGCAAAAACTCAATATATATACAAGTATTTGAAGTAAAAAAGATTTTTTGACCACAATATCAACCACCACTTCGGGCATAACAAAGGAAATAAAGTCAAAGAAAAGGAATCTCAAATTCATATTTTCCTTAACAAGAGTAATGGAATGGCTTTCTAAATGAAAGAAGTCCATGGCAATATCAAAGGAATAAAAATAAAATCCTTCAGTGAACATTTTCTTACAAAAGATCAAAGAAAGGGCTTTTATTTTTAGAATTCTTTGATCAAATGAATTTACTTATGGCTTTTTCATGGTTCCCAAAAAAAGTGCACATGGAAAACAATTAGAAGATTTCTTTGATAAACTTCAAAGGAATACCTCCTGAATTGTTGCTTAATACTTGGATCAAACCGTAAATCAAAATCAGTGATTTAAATTTTTTGAAAATTGCTTGATACTTGGATGAAACCATAAATTTTTTTTTTGAATGAAAATGATCTTTTCATAAATCAAACAACACTGTTTAATACATTCAATATCTCGTCTGGAATATGATCCAGCCAGATAGCTGAAGTATTTGCTCCTACAGCAAGCTTTGCCAAGGAATGGGCACAAGTGTTACAGGTTCTTGGAATATGTCTGAACTTGACCTCTTTAAAGTCTCGTCGTTGCTCCTGGATGTCTGAAATCACCCAGCTTATACCTGTTCTACTGCCCTTGGTGTTGTTAAGTACGTCCACAACTTCTTTGCAATCTGTCTCCATGATCAAAGCGGATAGAGAGAGTTCTTTTGCTACCTGCAAACCCCACTCCATCGCTTCAGCTTCTGCAAAACTCACTCCCTCCCTTAGTGGTACTTGCTTTGTGCCTGCCGCCACTATCTTGCCACTTGGGTCTTTTATAACAGCTCCCAATCCTGCTACTTGGTCTCTGTTATTTATTGCTGCATCCACATTAACCTTGAGGAAATTTCCAGGTGGGGGCTCCCACTTTTTCTGCACAATCCTTTTGACATTATGAATGTGAGATGCATCTGGTATTCGGGCTCTATGGTAGGCTTCTAGAAGTGATTCAGCTTTTGCTGCTGAGGCTCTTGGGTCTGACTTTTTTCCTTCGAAAATCCTTTTGTTTCTTGCAAACCATACTGCCCAACAGAAAGCTATTGTTTGCTCAGCCTCTGTTTTTCCCCAAGTGCTCCACACCTCATGGATGAATTCTAGAATATCCTGATTCTGGGCATTTGATATTTGGACTGAAGAAGTGGCATGATACCAGATTTTCCTAGCTGCTTTGCAATCCAAGAGTGCATGTCTGACTGTCTCCACCTCCCTGTTGCACCCCTGGCATATTGGATCTTTCAAGCATTTCCTTTTCCAAAGATTTTCAGCCGTTGGCAATAGATTCCTAGCTGCCCTCCACATAAAAATTTTCATTTTTTCTGGTAACTCCATAGACCATACAGCTTTCCATCTTTTAGAGTTTGATCCAGAGTTGCTAGGCTCGTCAGGGGCTTTGAGTTTAAGGGCTATCTGATAACCGCTTCTTACTGAGTATTCTCCATGCTTGTCATAATGCCACAACATCTCATCCACCTTTTGGCTTCTTGGGAGAGGAATTTTGAGAATAACCTCTGTATCTTCTTGCATAAAGTGTTGGTTCAGCTTTGCCACATTCCAGTTGTTTTCATCATGAAACCATAAATTAAAATCAATGATTTAAATTTTTCAAAAGTAAGGTGGGATTCCAATTTCCAAAAAATTTCCTTTGTTAGCTTGAGAGAGGATGATAAGAAGCAAGTAATATTGATGGAACCAAAACAATCAATCAAATGATTAATTGCCCCCATCTTAATTAATGATTAAGAGAGATTGGTTGTCGATCAACATAAAGATTGATTGACTTAATTTTTATTACTCAATTCTTATTTCCAAATAATGTTAATTGTATCTTTTTTCTTTTTCATGTTTGAAGTACTTGTATAAATTGAGTCTTTGTGCTCAAAAATTAATTCAAAAATTAATAAAAACAAAATTTATATTTTTTTTAATTTTTTTTTGAAGAAAATGAAGAACAATTGAAAAGGAATTCATATCTTTCTCTTCTTTATACCACCATGCTTCGGAAACCCATAGTAGATTTTGTGACTATGCCAAAACCCATGAAGTTGAGGATTCCCAATCCCGCTCTAATACCATGAAAACTTTTCGAAAACAATATAAGCAATATAAATTTCACTTTTTATTAATTCATGTTTACGACAACTTAATTTAGTATTTGAAACATGAAAAATAAAATGATACAATTAAATCAACTTTTGATCACATATTTAAACTGGGCCCCCTTAGCTTTTATTAGTATGATTGTTCTGTTCAAATTAAATCATGTAAATGTAATGTTGTAATTATTTCCCCACGGAGCCACAGACAGAGGGGGGGTTAATATAGTTTCACATATATAAATATGGCTTCAATTTCGATGCGGAGAAGCTAGGCTCCTGAAAGTGAAACGCTCCTAAAGATTTTGAACACTTGGTCTTTTTTTGATTAGAATCCGATGCTAGATTTTCAAATTGAATCTCGCGCTTATAAATTTTCAATTTCTGGTGCAAATGCAATGAAGGAGAAGGTGGAAATGCCGATAACCAAAGTAGCGGGTGCCAGAAAAGCAACTGCGAGTCGAAGAGCTTCTAACGCACAACGAAAATATGCGTTGCAGCAAGATGTGGGGATGTTTTTAAAATATCAACCTATTGAAATACTAAATGAATACCAAAGTAAATACCGTATATAATTCCCTGCTTCTGTTAATACTGTAAAGAACAAAAAAAAAAAAAATTGTTGTTGGCTGAAACAAAATAAAGTGAATTACTGGCACTCGGAGGTTTTATAGCTCCTCTGCACAACCATTGATTAGTTCAAAAGAATCGTACACACTCTTTATCATTTCACTTTGTTCTTAGAAAGAAATTGTGGTAACAAAAATCCATAAAGTAAGGACTGATATCCGATCTTGAACATGAAACGAGCAAAAAACAAGCACAATATAAGAAAATACAAACCGAACAAGATCTCACCAACGACTCCACTTATGATGCCATGCAATTTGATCATCAAGATGCCACGTCCATATCCCAAAGAATTGTATCAGCTTCTAAACAAAAGAAACTAACGGAATGAGGTTTAGATGGATATTCTTCAAATAATTAACGAGGGTCTAGTTGTTCATTGCGCCAAACTTTAGATGTTACTGTCTTTTTCCATTTTATTTTAGGGAGAATAACACTTTGAGTATTTAATGTTTCTCATTTTTATCAAATAAGTCACTAATTTTCTAATTACCCATTACATCTTTGATGTTAAAATGCATGGTAACAAAAGAATAACATCTTCTGAGTTCGTTTACTTGTATACTCTTGTTGTCAATCTCATGTGATGTCTACTTAAACAGAAAAAAAAAGAAGGGGTTTTGTATGTCAAATGGTCACATTTATGTTGAGTGAATCAGTCTTGTCTTTTTTTTTTTTTTCGTCTTATCCATCCGATATCCAGCGACTATATTGGGCCCCGACTACTCCGGATTCGAGTCAGGTGTCAATAAAGCCCTTCCAACGAGGGCGACTCCTAGGGGACTCGAACTGGAGAGCAAACCCAGTCGAACCACCTAAGGGATTCAGTCGGCGTCAGCTGAACCAACACCTCGTTGGTGAATCAGTCTTGTCTTTGAATTGTCATTTTTGTTTTACTTGTTTCTTATTATTGAGTAATATTATGTATGCATTAGTGAAAATTACTTTGATCTCTTTATGTTAGCTTAATTTGCTTGCCTTGTGTGATACTGTGATTTCTTGATTGGACACTAACACTACTGTGTAGGTGAGATTTACTTTGTTTTTGTCGTCACCATTTTATTTTTCTTCAAATCAAAGGACTAACTATTACATATTATACTGTAATTCATCAATACATATGCTTTGGGGCAAAGAGTAAATGGTGCCTTAAACAAAAGATTTGCTAAAAATTTTAAACTTTTGTCTCCTAAATTTGATATGATTATCAAAGATTCTCTTCATATGAACCCCAAATTTTAAATATATATGTGTTGACTGATTTTGAAATTATGCATTCTCTTTGCAGCAGCCGTGGCTAATCATATCTGCAAAAGTTTAAGGTGATCAAAGAGTATTTTTTTGGAGACATATTAGAACTTTTTTTAAGATAAATTAGGAAAGTTAAAATGAAATATCATGAGAAAAATTAATAAATAGATCTTAGCCATATAATATTATATTGCCACAAACCATTAGATTCACATGAACCATTCTTTCTTTAATTTTATTTAACAAATTTAATTATCAATAATACTATACTCATTCAATTAATTGAAATACTTAATTTATATTCAAATGATAGTAAATAATATAATATTATTTAAGTGGTTCAAGTAATAGTTGGTAATTAAATTTTATTATTTTTCATTAAAATGATAAAGTTCGATTAACTATAAATTAGTTAAGATGCAATTTAAATATCTCAATTAAATAAATATAATCTTATTCTTTAACCATATGACATTATTCTTTAATCATATTACATTACTAGGTACAATATAATTGTACGGGAATTTATAACACGATTACTTCTCAAAAAATTAATTATTGTCATCTGTGTATTTTATACTAAATTTTAATGGATGGGTTTAGTTAGGGTTTATAGAAGTAATAAAATGAATTTCAATTTATTAAATCCCTCCCCTGTCCTTTTACCCAGCAGCAAAGAAGAAACTTTGCAGCTGAGAGCATGAAGTTCGCGGTGAAGGCGCTGAGCAGCGGCAAGGCGCGGGCAGGAGTGGTCCATCTGGGCAGCTGCCCGAGCCCAATTGAGACGCCTTGTCTTCTTCTTTCAACCCGTAAAGGCCTGCCCATTTTTATTTCCCCTGACCTCCTCTCTTCTCTTCCTTCTCCGGATTCTAATCTTTTGCAGTTCAGTCCACTCCATTTGTGAGTTTACTGAAATACCCATCTCTTTATCTTTTCAAAAAAAAGCTCTTGGATAATGTTTTTGCGTTTTGACTTGTGAGAAAGATTTGTGGTTATTGCACTTTGCTTGTTGTGCTCACTTTAGCTTCTTGATTGTTAGATGTTATAAAATTTAGTTTTGATTTTTTTGCAGTAGTAGATTAGTCAGTATCTGTTTGTGTGGTTACTGAAATGTGATCAACAGTGCAGTTAGTAAAATCTCTTCGGTGTAAACAAGAGGTCTAGGCTTCGAACGCCACTCACTGGATTATAATAATAAAAATATGTATATAAATTAGGTTACTTATTCATGTCTTTTGCTAGTTAGTGTAGATATTTTGCAATTTTTCTTATGGTGAAATAATTTTATTCAATATGAATCCTTGGACTCCCCAGTTTCTAAGGAGCAGGGACTGTGCCTAGTGTTAAC
This sequence comes from Citrus x clementina, assembly GCF_000493195.1. Lineage (NCBI taxonomy): Eukaryota > Viridiplantae > Streptophyta > Magnoliopsida > Sapindales > Rutaceae > Citrus > Citrus x clementina. The sequence continues at coordinate 20,564,401 of NW_006262339.1, forward strand.
TGATGACTGATGTTACAGGCATGGTGACCACTATTAGGATCTCTGAAGTCACCTGGTTGGGAATGATGCACCTAGTTGGGGATGGACTCCCATAGCTATGGTGGTTGTGAAGTGTTACTTGCGGAAATCCAATATTGGCTAAATAATGTAAATCTTAATGAATGGTTTCTAAAGGCGAGTTCTACCCGTGAGTTTGCCACATAGAGAAGGGGCAAGTTCTACTTTGGTTTCTTCTGGAAGGGAAGTTTCAAAGAGGTGTGTAAATATAGGCCAGGAGGCTGGCTGGGGAGACACAACTCCAAATTTCGATAGGTGGGTACTTCTTTAAAGGGGAATGAATATTTCACTTGTGAGGGGGGGTTGGATTGATGCTTTCATATAAGTAAATGTGAAAGAGGGAGATTGTTGGAGTTCAAGGGAGAAGTTGAGTGTCACATTAGGAACAATAGTGAGCAAAATGAAAGGCTTCTACGCTTGGTTGGCTTATAATTCATCTGCATAAACTCTTGGCTTAATTTTGTCTTTTAGTTATATATCAATCTCACTGAATGTGCTCTTAATAACATGCTTGGATCCCAACAGAAACCAGTATCAGACCGACATTATTCATTCTTGGCACTAGTTTCATGTGATTATTTTAATTTTTGTTTTGATGATTTTCCCCGCAGAAAGAGGATATTTATATATCAATGAGGTTTCTTTGTTATTTTGTGTTAATATGCAGCTCAGAAGGCCCTTCACCGAAAACAATATCAAGTATTGGAGGTCTCCACCAGATGGTTGGTCTGCATGAATACGGATTTGCAGCCGTAGCAAGAGATTCTATTCAATGCCTCCCAGAATGTGGTTCGACTAATAAAACTGGAGCATCTTTTGAGACTCCTTGCGGTCGCCGTTTGGTACACAATCTAACTTCCATTAAGTTACTATCTTATTTTTCCTGTAAAATCATGTTTTGCAAGTAATTTTAATTTTATAATATGCTTGCAGATTA
>NW_006262339.1:20565478-20571124 GCF_000493195.1 Citrus x clementina
AGAGGAACAAGACCTCAGTGGACCGAACTGTGAAGTGGCTTGATGAATGCATTGCAAGGAGTCCGGTAAAATTTAGTCACAATTTTAGCTTCTGGCCCTGATAATTGTTTTCCTCTGAGTAATATAAAATGATACAGTACTATGGTCTATGAATTTTCTGATAATCATGGTTTTCTATTCATAATATAGTTTTTAGTTTTGACTTGATCCTTTATTTTGGTGTTTCAATGTGGTAGATAATATTCCTGTGGGCACATCAGACATTTAGCAGCCATTAAACTTCTATGACTTCCAAATTTTTTTATATCAAACAGCCACTCTTGAAACTTGTGGGCATGTAGATGCCTTTGATTGAGAGGCATGCTTAATAACGTGTAATATTTTGCCTAATTTGCCAACTGTGAATGCATTATAAGAATACTTAACGGCGCCTGAGAAGTCTTGGCTGACCGTTTATCTTACTTATTAATAATTATTATTTTTTTTAAATTTGAGCAATAATCTTTATCTTTGTGTAACTGATATCTGAACTTTGTACATATTATCTTTACAGCTTTTTTACTATATACTATATGTTTAAAATTCACATATGTCTGTGTGTATACTCATGATAAGAGTTTAGGCAGGTGGGGCTGTTTTTGGATCCATTGTTGGTGGGTCTAACATTGAAGAACGGAAACGATGTGCCCAAGAGGTAGCTGTAAGAAATGTATCAGGTATTTACATGAGATCTTGATGTCTAAGAAACAGTAAGTTAATTTAACATTGATGTGAAGATAATTTATGCAGGTTACTGGATTGGAGGCTTTGGGCTTGGAGAGAGCATGGAGGAACGTCCTTCTCTCCTAAATGCTGTCACAGTAAGTTAAATATTCTTTATATGAAAGATTCAAGTTTTTCCCTTATTCGGGCAATGAATTACGGGAAGTGTAGTTTAGAAGAAAAGAAAGAGTGGAGATTTAATTCACAGGAACTATAGATTACACACGAGAAATAGACTGCCCAAAAGTTCATTGAAGAAATAAATGGAAAAAGGAAAGAATTGTGTTATCCAATGAAAAAAAACTCCTAAGAATATTAAGTCTATATTGTGTAAAGAAGCCCAAAGCAAAGCTGTTCCTTGCTTCCAAATGCTGCACAGTCAACATAAATTCTCTCTAATATATTAGGAGCCTTGCAACAAAAGATCTTCACTGCAAAAGCCCATTCAATCACAATGTAGAAATGATTGCCTGTCAGAATAGTTTCACATTGCAAGTTTAATTTAGATATTATCAACCATAAGTAAGCCACTTTTTCCTGGTGATTTTCATTCATTTTATTTTTCTAGAGTCGTGCTTAATGAATCTGTTTCTATACATTTTAGGGACTTTTAGCTGTATTAATTTGAAATATATTATACTTTCACTGATGATATCTGTAATGGTGCTACCAAATGCTCAGGATAATTTACCTAAGGATTGGCCACGCATGATATGTGGGCTTGGATTGCCAGGTATCATGTTCACCATTTCTATACTTCGATCTTTTATTAGTCTATTTATTGCCCAGAAGTCATGTCTTATCTCTAGTTGCTTGGGAAAATTTTGTCACAACTGGTTGCAATATTTTTTATTATGATATGTTGTTCATCATTGTTACAATCTTCTATTATTGAATGCTCCATTTATTCCAAAAGAAATATTTGCAGTGAAAGAAATTTGTTGCGTAAATATTCTAGTTTCTAACGTTTCCAGAATTTCATCTGCAGAAAGAAATTAAAGGGAATTTTTTTTTTGATGTTTTCTGTACAATAGAAAATTTTGTATGTCAATTAATTATTAAATGTTCAGATTGAATGTCAATTTCCTGAGTTACTTGAAAGAACTATTTCACATCTTCGGGAAACATTGTTTTGATTTACTTAAAAGAACTATTTCAGATCTTGAATGCAAAATATTTCATGGGACAGCTTCTCATAGCTGTGAATTATTGGTTTGAATGTATTTCTGTGGCAAGATGATTTTTAGAGTCGTATATTGGCAAATAAATTTTTCTTGTCTGCAACTGAGTACCCTTAGCTCCCTTTTTTTCCTTTTCTTTTAAAATAAATTTGTCTTGACATCTTACAGAGGAGGTCCTGCAGGGGGTTGCTGCCGGAGTGGATCTTTTTGATTCGGCGTATGTGGCTCATTACACTTTGTATTTTCATCACATCTTTTCTTCATGAGGATCTGTCACTGAAGTCTACGAATTTCATGATTGTTTTGCAGCTATATTTACCATCTTACAATAGGAGGCTTTGCACTTACTTTTCCACTGGACAGAATGGAGAAAAATGATTACAATTATCAATTGAGTGATCAAGGAAGTGATCGGACAAAGATAAATCTAAGAGCAACAGTGTACAGGTGAATGATTTGATCTTATTATTCTTCAGGTTCTTGAAATAGGAGCCTTATTTTCGTGATTGTTTCTGCAAATATCTTCTTCTCCTATTTACCTTTTAAATATCATTTTCATTTTTATCTGCACATTAGGTAGTTTTTCACTGGATTTGAGTGCTCTGCCCAAAGTATTGCTTGAGTCTCAATGTTTCATTATCTGATTCAGTAAACTACAACTTACAAGCCGCTTTTATCTATATTTTTCAGCAAAAGAGAGAGTTTTGGTCTGTTTTGTTTCATCTTTTTTGGCTGGTTTTGAGATATGTTTGATATATCAATGGTTCCATAGTGTGGAAAAGGCATGGGACTCTTGTAAATTCTTATAAAGATTTCTTATTTGCCACTTCCTCCTTATATTTTTACATTCTGATTGAAATGTCAAAAGAACTCCTGCTTGGACAGCTAAATTTAGTTTTCGTCAATAGATATAGGGTATTTTTTGTGTAGAAACTCAGATAATCTCAGCAAAAATGGGCCTTTTCCCTCTCCAACTCTTGATATTTTGAGCTTTTATTGTTCTTTTAAATGCAGCATAGAGGCCTGAGTTTGGATTTTGGTGACTACATATAGTTTGTATGTGACTTCAGAAAATCAGAATTTAGCTATGTTCTCTAGCAAGATTCTCACGACTTATCTTCATGCTTGCTTCTTGTTCCAGGAAAGATGCAACGCCGATAGTTGAAGATTGTTGCTGCTATACATGCCAGAACCATACTAAAGCATACATCAATCATCTTCTCAATGTTCATGAAATGTTGGCTCAGATTCTTCTAGAAATGTATTATTTTCTTCACTTTGAGTGATAATAAGAAAGGTAACAGTTGTAATATGATAAATATACTAATAATTGTGAGTTTCTTTGATGCGCAGACATAATACTCACCATTATCTGGGCTTCTTCCGATCAATAAGGGAAGCAATAAAGGAAGGATGCTTTGAACAGTTTCAAAAGAAGTTTGTTCAAAGTAGGCGTGAGCATCTTGCCGCAGATGTTGTAAGCGTGTGACCTGTCCTTTCTGAATCAAATTGTTAGTTACACAGATATCATTCATATGTAAGGGATACAGGATGAGGGCTTGCAATTGATCACACCTACAGTTTTCTCATGTTTTATATCTTAGTATTTTGGACGTATCCATTTCACATGGATGGTTTGTCCTTTTAGAGGCACATATGGATTGTTTTTGACTAGTTACCTTTGGATTCCTGACCCTTTATCATCAATGGAAAATTATATGAACTTGATGTAATAGGAACATCTTTGTCCTTTATTATGAATTCTGAACTTGACGAAAGTTTCAAAATTTTGATTTCTAAGTACCCAAGAAACAGATTTGGAACTGAAAAAGTCTCACGTTTTGGTCTTTGAAAAATCTGTTTTGGCTGAATGTGATGGAATTTTAGATTAGAAATCGTTAAGCAAGAAGCATGAGCTGTGGATGCATACCAATTTTGAGAGGAATCACAAAAATTTTTAACATTCTTAGCTAGGGATATTATTTCATCATTCATGTAATATCATATCAAGAGACTACAACAGTATCCTCAATTAAGAAGTTTTATAACTGTTACTAGCGTTTGTTAACTTTTTTCTTTTAAAAATGCAATCTATCATTCTTTCTTTTATGCCAGTCCGTTGGACTTTGGTGCCTAAAATGATAGCTTGATATGAGCCTATCGAGAAATAATGATTAACTATTACTCAGCAAATAGAGATAATTATGCTTGAAAAGCACAACCCAGAGCCATCGGCAAACACAACCTACAGGGCTCATTATATACATATAGATATATGTTAACACCAGAAAACTTTGTTTTAAGACATGAAGTAGATAGGTGTAAAATTAACTTACATTGAGTAGAGAATATTACGGAGTAAACTACACAGGGGAAGGGGAAGCTGAATATGACTGGAACAAATAAGATAAGATCTTTTTGTAGTCACCGATTTGAGTACTGGTGTTTGGATCAATTAGATAGGGCACCTGAAAAAGTTACAGCAAAATTTCCATTTTAGGCTTCGAAATCAGAATATCAGACATGCACTCATGAAAAGACATACATGCTGTGAGAAAGCATGCAATGCCACATTTCTTGGCAACAAGAGCAACTTAAGTTCACTGAATATGTAGCTACAAGATTATTAAATATTATCTGGAACAAACCTCTTTGGATCCAGTTATATTGACAAGCAACTTTGTTCGGGAAGACCCGTCTCCCACATTCTGAAGGATGTAAGGAAGCTCCAATTCACATAGTGCCTCACGCACAATTCGTGCATACTGGGAATAATGTAGAGGAAAAAGGCGGAAATGATTATGCATGGCATAGGAGAAAGAATAAGTACAGGAGAAAAACATGTTGAAGAGGTATCCTGCACTATCACCTCATGCATAGAGAATCTATATATGTGTGGTAACCCAATCATGTGAAAAGTGAAATTATTATAGGAAAAACATTTTATTTCTTACTGGATTGTTCTCATATGAGAAAAGTTCCAACTTTTTGGAAGGGGGGTCTGGCCTGGCCTTCTCCCATAATGTCATTCCTCTACCTGCTCGAAAAATTGTTGGCATCCATCCCGTAATCAATGTGCTGCATGACGCAATATGTTGAACAAGACACACAGAAAGAGTATTGAATATTAGAGTTGAACAAGCTCCTAATCCCTGGCCAATACACTTTCATGCTAATTGTGATTCCGGAATTCATGCTTGGAATGTACACTCCTACAGAATATGAGATTTTTGCAAACAAATGTTGAGCACCTTTCCAACAGCCCTGTCGAAGGGCTTCTTCCTTTACCATACTGCTGAAATAGGTAGTTGACAATATCACCTATAAAAGAAAAGTAAAAAGGAGAAAAGAAAAAGAAAGAAGAATGCATTAAACAAAACTTTAAAAGTGACAAACTAAGGTCAACAAGAGCATTAACATAGGATAGATATATAAAAGCAACACATATGGGTTCATTGATAATTAAAAAGTGCAAGTTCACCAAACTAAATCCCAAAAATCAAGAAATGAAAATTTCACTTTTTCCATATTTTGTCATTATTGTCCTCGGTACAGAATAATATAAAGCTGAAGCACTCATAAGGAAAAATGAAAGGGAGTGAGAAATTCATTTGTAAAGGAATTGTTATCAGTAAACACAACGTACCACTCTCATACATTGAAACACCAGTATTTGGGTCAATCAGGAAAGGGAACCTGCATT
>NW_006262339.1:20571224-20636443 GCF_000493195.1 Citrus x clementina
ATGACAGTTGATAATTTATCAATTCTTAAAAAATTTCTCAGAGAAGTGCGGCACTAACTTATCAAAAATAAAACAAGCAACAGCTTCGTGATAAAAATAAAACTAAAGGGCAGAACCACATACTGTTCTTTCCCGCCTAATCTTCTGACCATTTCTCTATGTCTAATGGAGCCTTTTGGACAAGGAAATACCTGTTCATACATCCACTAAGCTGACATCAGAAAAGCCAAATGACAATTAATCAGCGGGTAGATAAATATAGTTGTTTAAGGAAAATAGGTATATTGATTACAGAAGAGTTCTATACCTACATTCAAATTTAAGCAGGCAAATTCTTTTGCAAAGTTAGGCAAACACCACAAAGCTTAAATTTGTCTCCCTTTTTTTTCTTTAAATCGCAATAGAGCAACCTGATAATTAAATTAGAGTAGGCTAACCAACCACATTATTGCAAATCTCAATATCAGTGATCAAAGTCAAAATTAGACTTACCCAGTCCAATGTCCAAACTCTTGAACAGGCAGAAGAATCAACATAATATAAAGAAAATTAAAATCTACTCGACATTACATGCTCCAATGGCATGTGCTTTAAGGCCTAGGTGAAAACTGGGTAATCGTCAGCCTAGACGCACCTTTAACAGCTATGCTAGCAGATGACGTAAAAGTAGCCAACAGAAATGCAAGAGGACACAGTTCTATCATACCGCAACATGTTTATGGTCATCACCAACTCCTTAGGCATTCTCTGCTCACTGAAATCCTTGTGGTATATAGAGCAAGAACAAAAAAAGTTCCAGGAGTTGAGGTCCTCTACTTTTATGAAGTGAAAGATTGCTGCATTAGATTCATACTATTTCAGTAGTCCCAAAGGGAGAGAGAGGAGGACATGTTTTGCTTTAAATATTAATCCTAGGAGATTCAGGGAAAAATAAAGTTTCTCCCAAAGTTCATGATAAATCATGAAAAAATTTCTGCATTGAGCTATCAAAGTAAATGGCCAGAGCATAATAGACTAGAAAGCAAAGAGAAATTAACTGCTCAAAAAGGGCCGGAAGAGCAACTATAGAATATTGGAAATCAAATGAAATAGCAGAGTTCCAATTTAGATTTTGTGCCCATTTCTCACCTCTACAGAAAGATCTAGCTCAGTTATGGCCTCCCGAACCCTCCGGCAAAAGGGGCATGCCTCTGTTGATAAAAGATGTTAATAAAGCTCATCTTGGGACTTTTATAATCCCTATGGTCTATGGATATTAACTCAAATTTTAAATATGCAGTATGATAATCTTTGTCTCATGTATAATGACTCAGCCAGGAGTCTCCTTATCTTAAAAAATATTGCAAGATAATATGTCCTGGCTAAGATGTTGAGTGCATCTTAGCGATGACATTACAAGGGTTTAGGGTTTACGGTCCACATCAAAATTGATACTCCATATTGTCTTGATAAATGGTTTAAATCATAAAGCTAATATTCCCATATTTTTAAACCAACTGCTATACTTATTCTTTTTTATCATGCATGGGCAGACGAGCATTGGTAATAACAAGTATTGATTGTACAATCACTAAGAAGTTTACCAAATTCAAACAGTTGCAAACGCGTGGGAGAGTCTGAATTGCTGATCTCTTGGGTATCTGAACCCTCTGATAATGATCTTGATCCCCATGGTAATCTTGCCAAGGTAGACAGAGAAGATGTTGCCACCTATTATTTAGCAACGAAAAAAGAGGAATGGGGATCTGTTAGAAGATTTAAGTTGTTCGGAAATTGAGAATCTTTAGAATTACTTCAATGAAATATTTATGCAAGCATGTAAAGAATTCTCCCCAGCCCCTGAGTGCACAAGTAGCATGCAAATGATACCTTATGTTATTAAGACATAAAAGATTGGAAATCCTCTACGATCCGCCAGCACTCTCACTATGAATGCAAAACAAGAAAATATCTAAAGTAAATACCTCCAAAGTGTCATTTCGCTCACGAGAAGGATCTCCTCCCTGCAATGTAACACGAACACACTAGTGAAGTGAAGGAAAAAAATCATCAAACTACTAATATCATACCCTAATATGTCATCCAAAACTACTAATGTTTACTAATATTCTTGAAAATGTTTAATTGGAAAATATAAGCATAAAACTTATTAACACAATTGATCGACCAACTTTGGACGAATAAGAGTATCCTTCTTGAGAATATCAAATGAGAAAAAAATCATATGAAAATAGAAACAGCTTTAGTATTGTTCATTCATGACTAGTTATTGTCATACAGTTTATTCGTATTAAGAGGCATATTAAGTGTATGCACAATGAAGCCCCTGATATCATAAGCTACCGAATACAAGTGGGCGGATAGTTGGTAAGCATTAGCTACCAAGTAAATTTACGCACTTACCCAACGCTGTTGTGCTTTCAAAATTAAGCAGAATCATCAGCACTTGCACACATACAAGTTCTAACGTATTCACTTCAATCAACCCTACTACCTGAACTCTTAGATAAGATAGACGTAAAATTAAGAACCTTGCTAACTTTCAGTCAAATGTTCAAGCATGTCAACAACTAGAATCAGTTCAATTTTCAATACTTAAACGAGTAAACAAGAATAAATAGAAGAATTCAGAAGACCAGTGATAAAAGTTCCAATTTTCACCGTTTATATTCGACAGAGAATTCATTCATACTTACAGAGAAGAGCTTCAGCAAGGGACAGAGAACAGACAAGAAAGAAGTTGATGCACTGCCACTTTTACTTTCACTTGAAGCATCACCTACTTGGCTGGTACCTGCATCAGGGTCTGCAGATTTTGCATGGAGTCTGTTTCTCCCAGAAACCCAGTTCCCATTTCTCGAAGATCTGTGCGAAAGTGAAGAGAAATTGTGAGCTGGGTTTGTGGAAGAGAAGAGTACGGACTGAGAAGAAGCCAGAGATATCAATGACATGCTTTCAGTTTCAAGTGGTGAGGGTGTGAGCTGCTTAGCGATTTTAACTACTCACTATAAAAAAAATCCGGTGGATTGATAATTTTATTTTGTTTTTATTTTGGTATATATTTGTAATTTTAGGATTTGTCAGGGGCCAATAAATTAAAGAAAATGAGCAGTTGTATTTGCATCCTCTTTAAAATTTTAATTATAAAAAATTCATTTTATTTTTAATAATTAAAAATTAAATTTAAATTGAAACAATTAGTTAATTAGATCCTAATTATTAAGCATCGGTTAAACTAACAAACAAGATATAGTTAAAATCTGATATTTCATAAAATTTATTGATTATAAAATTTGTGTTTATTTATCATCTGAAAGGAATGATAATTTTCAATCTTTCAACTCTGTGAATAAATATAGAGGATGGGTTGGTATGTTATCTAACCACAATACAAAATAAGTGTGATCGAATCTAACTTAGTAAGTGCGTCGTGAGTAAAGCCATTATTGGCTATTGGAGTGTGTTGTATCTTGACTTATTTTAGCCTCTTCATGCTTCTCTCTTGGACAAATTTATTACTTCCTGTGAACTAGTCTCAGCCTTTGTTTTCATCTACTTCTAGCCTCAACTTGGTTAACAAGTCCAAGAGAGAATATATTATATATATATACAATGAACCCCGGTTCTAGTTCACAGGAAGTAAATAGTTTCTAGTTCACAGGATAGCCATTATTGGTGGCTATTGGAGTCTGTTGTATCTTGGACAAATACACAGTAAAGCGTATAATCAAGATAAACATCCTTTGTTTTCATCTACTTCTAGCCTCGAACTTGGTTGCTTCAGCTTCTACGCAATCAACTTTATCGAAACATTTTGTAGGCTTTATGGCTGTTACTATAAACTTGCCTTCAGAATTTCTAATTACAATACCCAAGCCTACAAAATTGCCTCAGCTTCAGCTACTGATAATCGAGAACTTCCCTTTTTGTTCTTAAAAAATACAAAATTCTATTTTCCACACGCTGTTTGAATGTAAAGCTCTCAGAAAACTTAGTGACTCGTATCTTTTAGAGACGAAGTAAAAGCTCTGAAGTATAAAGATTTACTGTTAGCTGTGGCTGAAAGAAGAAGCAAGATTGAACTGGAGCTCATAGTTGCACTCTGTTGGAATATATGGCAGTCAAGCAATTGATTAGTTATTTAAGGTTTTCTCTATTTTCAATTTAAATAAAGTATTGTGAATTTTTTATAAATAAATTTTGAGAAGGGTGTGGACTTACACATTTTGGTGGGGAAATATCCAACCCAACAGCAAATTGACATCATGCTCCTTTTAGTTCACTTTAAATACATATATTTTATTTAACTTTCAAATATATACAGAAAGGTCCTAGACCATAAGCAACTGTGAAATTGAGAACCGAGTTCACTGCTGAAATAGCAAAATGAGAGCGTTCGGTGCGTTTCAGAGAAGTTCATTGCTATTGAGAAGAAGAAGAGCAAACAACGAACCGTACGCTCTGGTTCCCTCCGGTTCTTTCTGTACGGACAATGGATTCGAGACTACTAGCAACGACAGCTCAAGAGTCAGCATCTTCGATCGCCACCTCAAACGCAAACAAGTAAGTTCAAATTTAAAAGATTGAAAACAAAAAAAAAAAAATCCTTAATTTATAACATTTCATCAGTAATAGTTAAAGAAATTTGAAATTTTTGGCTGAATTCGCTTTTCAATTTATTAGTATTGAAGAAAACAAAGATTTTTTGTGACTTTGAGTTATACGACATCGTATTAGCTGAGCAGTCGCAGTTATATTATGCTTTTGATTTAGTTTAGCATATGTGTTAATTGTATGATAAGTTTTAGGGTTTAGAGAGCCTCAGTATTAGCTCTAATGTTAGTTGCTTCTGGTGGCAGCGGGATCGAGCTGCATGGTTGACGCGTCCAAATGACTCTTTTGTAGATGCTGTTGCCGAGAATCTATTAGATCGATTGGAGGTAAAAATTCTACTTATAAGTTTATGTTCTTTGATATCTCTATCATTGTCGTTGCTATTATTGTGATAATCTCTTAAAAAGGAGACTTTGTATATCAATGCTTTAAATCTACGGAAAATTGGTATTAATCTTCAATTATGTTGCCATGTTTGATAATATTTCCTAAAAGAGCTTCTTTACTCTTTGTTTTGGTCTCTCTCTCTCTCTTTGTTTTTTTGTTCTTTTGATAATCCTAGGTTGTTTTATAATGAGTGAGCCATGTGCTTGCTTTTTTGTAGGATTGTAGGAAAACATTTCCTACGGCATTATGTTTAGGGGGTTCTCTGGAGGCTGTAAGGCGATTGTTACGTGGCCGTGGTGAGAATAAATTTAACAATTTACTTTCTCTTTCAGCTTTGTAAACAGCTCTTGCTAATGTTTTGGTATGATGATCTTTATTCAATGATAGTATATAAATCGCAAGGATGTGGTTGTTTTTACATAATGCCTTACTATTATTTAAAAAAAAAAAATACAGTAGTTTTTGAGTTGGATGCTGTTAATACAATCAGCAGATGGGAAGCAGTGCTTTTGTAGAATTTTAAGATGCTACTTATCCTGGGATATTGCTGTTAAGATGGATCTGTCAGAACTGAATGAAAGCTAAATATGGTTCATAATATTATGGGAAGAGTTGAGCTATTATCATCTTTTGCGATCTTATAAGAGGAAACATCTTAAACAGTCTTCTGTATATAATGAAATAAGAAAAAAAAAAATCATACTGGTTGTATGTGTGCAAAGATAACTTCCTAAAGCTGTATCTACATTGCTTATGGTTTATGTACTTGATGTAGGACAGCTTGGTGAGTTTACTTGTTAGCTATGTAATGCAATTTAATGAAATATTTGGACACTGAAGGATTTTGTAGGATGGAAAAGACTTAATATCTTTGACTTACTGTTTGTGCATTGTTGTGAAATTGACATAGTATTACACATGAGTACCTGAGTATGATTGTATACCAATAGGTCAATAGGTCCTCTTTGGGCTGCTAGATGTTGAAATAATTGAGGCAAAAATATTTTATGCAATTGTCTGCTTGTGTCATTGTTTGAAAGGGAACTTGTTTTTGGGCTCTCAATGTTACTTATTTGTTAGTTTATTTCTTAGGTTTTGTTGTTAGGGATATTCTGTATTGGATTTCATTCCCTCTTGGCTCTGTTATGGCCTCTAATATAACCTTAGCATCTGGTCTTTCTCTTTCTCATTTCCTTCCGCTCCTTTTTTTTTTAATGCCTTTGTTGTCTCTTCCTATCTTTGCTTATTTCCTGCTTCTTTATCAGTTGTCCTGCAGAAAGAAAAATTTGAGTTTTGGAGCTGTTTTATTGAAACTTTGAACCATAGGGTAACCACTGAATTGGGGATAATGGTAAGAACCAGTAAAGAAAGACTCTTTTCAGGTATTAAAAAGTCAAAATCTTCATCTTGTTAGGTGAGACTTATTTGGAAATTAGAGCATACTGAAGAAGTGAAGGCAGAAGCTACATAAATAAATTCAAATATTTTGAATTTGGATGAACTGGAATCTGTCTTTTATAAGCTTTCGCAATGGATTGTAATTTGGAACTGCTATTGATGATATTAACATTCTTGCATATGTGTCTGGGATTGTGCAACAAGAGAAGTTTTGGTTCATCTTATTCATTTTTACTGGTTAGTACTTAGTTGTATGGCAGATCGTCAGTCCAAAATTTGTATTTTGAGTTGTTTCTGGAAATTTAAAACCTGATTTCCTCCATAAATTCTCTGATTTAAATGGAACTTAATTGTATGGCGGATCTTTAAATTTTAAATTTTGGGTTCCATGAGTGATTTAACTTCTTTATGTAAATTTGTGGTCCTGTTGTGGAAGGATCTTATATGCTTTGTCCTAACTTCTGCTAATGAACCTTTTGACAATGAAATCATCATTTACTCATAGTCATTATATTACTCAGAATCTTCTCTCTAATGCTAGGTGGCATTGAAAAGCTCATTATGATGGATACTTCATATGATATGCTGAAATCGTGTAAAGATGCTCAGCAGGATGCACATAATGATAACATTGAAACATTCTTTGTGGTTGGGGACGAAGAATTTTTGCCTCTCAAAGAAAGGTATGCATTTAGGTTTTTTGTTTTAGCTTTGGATTAGTGCGCTGCATGTTATTGTGGAGGAATTATATTCGCTTCTTACTTCTATTATTTGTGGATGGGAAGTTCGCTAGATTTGGCGGTCAGTTGCTTGGGGCTTCATTGGACAAATGATCTCCCAGGGGCTATGATACAGGTAAGCATATTTTTGTTACCAGATTAAGTGTTAATATCAAGTCTCAACTTTTCTATGCATCGATTGTCACCCAGTATTGACCAGAGTGAGTACGATGCATGGTACAGATGCAATACAAATGCTGTTGGAAGTTAAAACTCTATCATCAATGGAAGGTTAGGGGGACCAAATTCATTGGTCTTATATACAATGAACTAGAGAATGGATCTGGAGTTCACCACCATGCCAACTATAATCTTTTAATTACTTAAAAGCATATGTTAAATAATTTAATCGCAGCTGTTAGTGGAATAAGATTATTATCTCCTATTGGCCTTCTGGAAAAACTACGAAGTTCTGGTCATAAAATAATACCAAGCAATTAATAAATCAATTATCTTAAAAGATCACATAACAGTAAATAGTGATTTCTGCATACGCTTTATGATGAAAGTAAAGCAGTAATTCTGCACGAGTTGATAAGAGTAGCACCCTTTTTCAATTATCCTTTTTGATTTGTTTTATATTCTTAGATTTTGATCTTGATTTCTGCATACGCTATTGGCATATTTTCTCTTTCTTGTCAATATACAACTACTATCATTTTTCACTTCACATATTCTTATTTTCTTAGTGCAAAATCTATGTACACGTCTATGACACATCTTCATGTTCTTTGAATTTATGACAGTGTAAATTGGCCTTGAAGCCGGATGGCCTATTTTTAGGAGCTATTCTTGGTGGAGAAACCTTGAAGTTGTCTATCACCGTTATTTCAATTAAATCAAGTTCATGCTCTGAGACATGACTTATGTTACTGATTTTTCCAACTTGACTGTCCTGATGACCAGGGAACTGAGAGTAGCCTGCACTGTTGCTCAAATGGAGCGTGAAGGAGGCATCAGTCCACGGGTATCACCTTTGGCACAGGTACTTTATGGTGGCAAAATGAAAATGCCCATAAATTTGTTTAATTGAAATGTTAGCATCAGCTCAATGTGGTACTTCAAAATTTGTATTGTTGGAATAATTCATCTGTCGGCACTGATGCTTATTAGCCCATGACTTATTGTGGAGGGCTTTTGTTTATATTATTATTATTATTATTATTTTCATGGCAAAGATTATTGTTTATATCATTGATTTGTCTATTTCTCTATATCTACTGTGTTTCTTTGAGGGAATCGTCTGTGGTCTTCTGCCAGCAACGTGTTACCTTTTTAATTTTATTTTCCTGTTTCCCGGGCATTAAATAGCACTTTGGCTTTTGTGCTTAGGTGCGTGATGCTGGTAATCTTTTGACCAGAGCAGGATTCACTCTTCCTAGTGTTGATGTTGATCAATACACTGTTAAATATAATAGCTGTAAGCATTGCCACTCTCAATTCTCTGTTTCTTGCTATTTTCCATATATAACCTGTATTGAAGTAGTTAAAATAAAAGAAAATACAGAGGAGGGGGTGGAGGGGTTGTTAGTATTGAATTTCTTGTTATCTATGTTAAGACTGCTTAGTCATTCGCTCGTTCACCACCTTCTCTTCTTATTGCTCTCTGTTTGGTGTAGCAATGGAGCTGATAGAACATCTGCGTGCGATGGGTGAAACCAATGCTCTTCTACAAAGGAATAAAGTATGGTTTCTTTCATGGATAATGATGTTCCTTTTTCTTCTGAGATGACTATGAAGCTCTGTACCCATTAGAGAATAATCACATGTTATAAAAGGAACTCCAGCTTATTTGTCAATTCTTATTTGGAAATTCATTGTGTTCATCAATGAATCAGATCCTAAATAGAGAAACAGCCCTTGCAACAGCCGCTATATATGATTCCATGTTTGCAGCAGAAGATGGCTCCATCCCTGCTACCTTCCAGGTAAACTTATTCAACTTCTTCCTTCAGAAAATATTTTTAATTACATAAAATAATGTCCCTAACGTCAAAAAAATAACTGTAACTTCAATTTCTGCTTTATATGGAAATTAATAAAATTAGTTAATGAGAAAACATGTATGAATAAGCCAGGTATACTGTATACCTTCCTGATTATTCAAGGAAGACATCAATTACTGAGCACATAAAAAATGTGTGCGAATTTTTGGCCAGGGTCCATAAAATTAGATTGAATTTGGCATATCATAAGTTACTATGAGTTGGTGTATTGACAGTCTTAGGCCTCAATATCATAAATACTCAATCTGCTCTGTGGTGTAATGATGTTTTGGGAAAAGAAAATATCTTTAACTTTATAATACATCGGTATATTTGATTTGCAGGTGATTTACATGACAGGATGGAGGGAACATTATTCGCAACCAAAACCAAAAAGAAGGGGATCTGCCACGGTATCATTCAAGGATATTCATAAACATTTTGGAAGTGAAAATCAATCTGCCCAACCGAGTTAAGCCCATTCAATCCCATTTCTAATCCAGTTCGAGGCAAGTTTCTTGAAATTAGTTTAGACAGATTGAGAGAGTTGTAATAGTGTTTTCCCCTATTAGCATGTAGTAGTTTTTATTTAGATTACAATCATAGCGTGTAGTTGTTTTTATTTAGATTCCGATCATATTCAGGCATGAATAATTATCATCAACTCATTTACCAAAATAGGGATATAGTTAGCACAAAATTTAGTTTTTAATTTATTGAATTTGTGTCTTTTTGTTATTTCAAGACTATATATACATTTGAGACTGAGGTGTTGTTACTTTCAATTGACAGCTATTGTGATTTCAAAATTAATCAAAGCACAACAATTTTACATACCCTGGCTTTAATAAGCCTCTACACCCTGTATAGTTTTTTTTTCTGTTATTATTGATATTATTCAGCTTAATTGCAACTCAATTTCTTATGCGCTATGTGAGAGGGTTTAATTTTTAGTTCTCATGTTTTTCACACCAGAGATTTTACTATCTCAAGGCTCAACTAGGTGGCATCCTCAAAAATGAAAAGAAAAAGAAAATATTTGACTTGTTGTATAATCTTGGGGTGCATTTGGTACACTGTATTGTATTATTTTAATGCAGATATATTGTATTATGCTATATTGCATTAGCATTGTATTATAACAATGCTATACAATGTTTGGTGTTATATTGTATATATTAATTTTTTGTGATTAATTTAAATTATATATTTATAAAATAATATTTATTAGTACTTAAAAAATACTAAATATAAAAGTGTTAAATTTTAAAAATTTAATATTTTTATTAAATAATGTTAAAAATGTCATAATTCTTCTAAAGCTTGTGGCCTTAATTTTTGAAAGTGTATTTTTTTTAGTATTTTCTAAATATATACCATGTGAAATAAAGATCAAAGCAAATAATTTAATCAAATAATCTCTAAATAATTTAACAACATAAATAAATAATTAAAATCTTAAAGATTAGTTGAAAAATCATCTTAGGATGATAGAATAAAAGTTTATATATATCACAAGATAATTACAAAGTAATAAAGTGATACAATTGTTACAACATATTCACTGAGAAAATGATGGGTTTGGCTAATGTGTTCAATTGCGCCTAATGCAGCAATTTGGTGCCCCAAACATGGGGCTGCATTGCTAATGCTTTAGTCGGGTTTAGCTAATGCGCCCAATTGCGCCTAATGCAGCAATTTGGTGTCCCAAACACGGGGTTGCATTGCAACCCCATGTAATGAGAGGGTACCAAACACCCCCTTGATGCAAATCTATTAAAGGTTAAGGCGGCGATTTGCCCCCATTATAATTGGGTGGAGGTAGGCATATTCTGAGCAGTAGTCCAATAAACAAATAAGACGAGTGTACAAAAAATAAACACATAAGTCATCTGATGATGGATATTGCATAAATGGATATTTTCTTTTAAATGAAGTAGTCCAATAAACAACTATTGGACTCAATTACAAAGCATGATCAAGAATGATAGACAATAATATCCAGCCCATAAGCCTAAGCTCACCGAAGTTCATGAGGAAACTTGTGCACTTTGTGATTTTCTTCAGAACAGTGTGTACAAAATTTGTAGAGATGACTTCTAAACTCGTTAAGATGACCCGCAATTGTTCTTCCGACGGATACGAGAAGGTCACAAGTATGCATAAATCAACATTCAACCAACGTGTAACTTTTAATTACTCGACCTTTTACCCTACTCTTACGGCACTCATATTCATACTCGATTTATGTTTGACCATGTTCGAGTAATTTTTCAATTATTCAAACTATTACCTGACTCGTACCTGACCATAGTCGAATATATTTTTCAATTACTCGCTTATTACCCGCCTTGTACGTGACCATAGTCGAGTGATTTTTTAATTACTCGACATTACCCGACTTGTGCCTGATCATGGGGCGAGCAATGTTTTAACTATTCGACTATTACCCAATTTCTACCTAATTGTGATGGACCTGATGAATAATTTTTATTCGAATTATGACAATCAAAAACATACATGAAAATTAATTTTAATTTTAAGGAGCCAAATAAATATTGAAATAGTGTAAACCTATATGATCAAAATTCTGGAGTTGAAATGAAATTGTATAACTTGTAATTTATACATGAAGTTATATTATTCTTTGTGCAGATGAATTTGTCATATGACTGAATAAATGGAAAGGAGGGCGTATAGGCACTTTTGTGGCATATATAGTTAAAAAGACTGGCAAAAGTTATTATGAGATATACATATGTCATTATGGGAAAAAATTATGAGTGCTCTTAGTCATTTGGTCTACTTTTTTTTCACGTGTGTATTCACTTTAACATAATTAGTTGAAAAAGTTAGGTGGCAAAATGCCATAGCCAACACTTTAGCTAACATGAAAGATAAAGCAGCGATCACGGAATCAACGGTTAGCAAGTCTTGAGAGGAAAATTCCTTTTGATACAGCCCTGCTTGTTATGGACCTGATTGTGTTTTAGTTAATCTAGAGACTGCCTTACTAGAATGAGCTTTTTTGATGTTTAAGATTTTAAAGTACTTTCCGAATTAATTGATTCAAAACGAAATACAGCAAATCATACATAGATGGGATGATAATATTTATTGCAACTTATAAAAAATGAAACTAAAAACGCACATCCAACTTAGTTACTACTGCTTGGAGCAGTCAGTTGGTTTAAACGAAACCGTGCGTCCCTCAATGTCATAGCCGATCAAAAAGTTGGTCTGCATAATGTTACCATAAAGTGGCGTGCCATTGCTAGCACTAAAAACTGAACACACAAGGTCTTCTGAAATTTTCATAAAAATGTTGGAAGGGCTCAACTTCACATCTGCATCCCTGAAATGTATTGTGACTTCAGGAAATTGAGGTCGTGAACTAATTCTGTAGCAAAGATCATATGGCCCTTCAACAGGTTGTGCCGCTATCATACTGGACATTACTGAAAGCAATGTTGAGGCATAAGCTGGTGGTAAATAGGTACGTGTAGTACCAGAATCAATTACAATGTCTCCTCCCGGAGTTGATCCTGATATAACACCTAGTCTTTGATCTCCTACACTGATTGCATCGAGTGTGAGGTAATAGAAGGTTTTGGGATTCTTAACAAGCAAGGGAGTAGAAACTACGCCAGAACCTGAAACAATTCCATTGGTGCCAAAATTGATTTTGGTTGAGCTTTGTTGCACCAAGCAGTAGGAGAATTTACCTGCAATTGTAGTTCTTATTTGAGAAATAAGGGAAGCATCACCTCCCCCAAGGCCAACGATGCCATCAGTTTTTGAATTAAATCTCCCACTATTTTTTGTTCCGCAGCCAAAGACTATTTCTGGCAGAGCCACGGCCTGTCCGGATGTTGATCCCAAAGTAACAGTTTCGGTAGCTAGATCGCCATTTGAGAAAGATTCTTGGTCTCCGTAGCGGACTAAATATTTGCAATTCCCCTCCCCAGAGCAAGATTCTTTGATCGGTGGTGCGCATTGGCTCGATGAGCAAGAAAGATATTTGTAAGTGGAAGACTTTTGAGGATCAAAAAGTGGATTATCTTGCTTGTAACATTGTGATGGTGGGCAGGGTTGACACTGTGTCCATATGAGATCACTTCCTGTGTCAGCCACAGCTAGTATTTCAACAGGGGGAGTACCGATTGATATACGAATGAGATAGTCACCAACATTAGGTATTATATCAGCTTGGGAAACTTTTGCTGAAGAGACTGATGAGTTTTTATTGAAGTGACTGAGACGATTGGCAGAACGATTCAAAGCATTTCTCAACCGTTGGTAGGGAGTTTCATTAGGGTTATAGAAGGGAGACTTTGGAGAGTCACGGTGGATCAGCTCAACACTGAACCCTCCAGTTTGAGCCTCTGCTTGAGAGATAACTGAGAGACAAAGGAAGAAGAGAATGAATGCACAACTCAAGAAGGTTGCCATTGTCAAAGCTGCAGCTGTATGTAGAGAGATGATGATAAGGAGGGAATGAGTCGATGCTTATATAGGGGAGGGGCATAATGAGATGATCAGGAAAATTTAATTAATTTGAAGTGGAAAAACGAGGAGGAAGAGAAGTAAACTTCCACCTTCCAGGATACTACATGCCATGGTGCAAAGAAATTGAATGCTGAATCTTTCTTTTGTAATCAAAGCTATCTTAAGAGTGACAGTTCTGTCACCTTTGCAACTTGTGTGGAAAATTCTTAAATTTGTTTGGCTGAAAAGTCTCTCTTTCATGTGAACTTAGCACGGAAAATAATGACGATTAGAATTTTTTGCTGATTCTTAAAAAAGTTTTTGAATGTTAAAGACCAGGATGCATATTGTCAAAACGCTTAGCAGTTTGTCCCATTTATTCCGCAAGGTCCGGCAATCGGCATACCAGTCCCTGTATGAAACCAACATGAGAAAAAAAGACTTGAGAATATTCAGGAGAAAAGACTTATTTAGTGCAGTATTTTGATGTATTTTCCCTTTAGACAACTGGTCATTCATTTTTAACGGTGAGAATATGTAGGTAGGGTCTGGTTTTTTCTTATGAAATTTAATAAATTCAATTTTGATTAAAATTTCAGTAGATTAAAATATAAGTATCTATATTATATATATTTTTCATATCCGAAAGAAATATCATAAATTTTGTTTGTTTACTTTTTTTTTTCTTTTCACATCCGAAAGAAACGTCCTGAAAACATTTTTTTTATACTAATTAACGATATTCAGTAATTAATGATAGGACTTAAAAAAGTTAAAAGAAAATATGGCTTCTTATGAAAATAGATATTATATGAATTAATAAAAAGTTAAAAAATTAACTTTGTTTAATTCATACACTTTTTACAAGTTTACCGTTGAAAAAGTAAAGCACACAAGAGAATTTTTACGTGGTCTGCGATCCAAATTCCTATGTTTACGGAGCGACAGTCAAATATCAAGTAATTCACTAGGCACCAAAAAATACAAACTATTGAAACCTTATAAAATATAAGACTTCCCCTTAGTGATTGCTTGTACCTTATTGTAACCTCCGCTCTCAAACAAGATTTCAGCCACGCAATTTCAAATTAGTCCTTAATAATGTTGAACAGTGATCATATGGTATGCACATATACCAATAAAAGAAAAATTTAGTCAAGCTTTTAAGTAAAAAATTTAAGGGATTAACATATGCTTTAGGAAAATGATGTTTGTCCCGAGTCAAACCCCGAACTAAACGCACCGTTTTATTAAGTTAAAAACACATCGTTTGCCTTCTGCCAAAAACGTACCGTTAAATTGGTCCTCAAGTACAAGTTGAGGACCAATTATTGCTCTTGCTCTTCTTGTTGGTCCTGCGGTTGTGGGGAAGAAAGAGTTGGGGTGAAGGCTTTAGTAGTGACTGTTGTGGGTGTGAGAGCCAAAGAGGAGAAATTGTCAGAGAAGAAGAGCCGACGGATGGGGATAGAAGTGAGGTGGGGTTTACAGAGTTGGCATTTTGAGAGGATTGTGGAGGTTGTTGATATGCAGAGGGGTCTCAACAAGAAACCCATTGTTGTCGCCATCGTCACTGCAGCAGTGCTGTGCTGACTAAGATTTTTGACAAATAAAATTTTAATGACAAATATATTAGTTTGAAAGTCTCTGCATGACAGTACATAACTGCAATGCTTCGACCTTCTTCATCTAATTCATGAACCAAATCAGGATAAGAGCGAATGAGCATGTTAGGTCCCAGTCAGAATTAGCGGAAAATAACAAGTAGAGAATTTGTTCTTCTTAGGGTGAGAACTACCACAATTGCTAATAGCTTTGGATAAAAATCCGATCTACTTTTATTGAGATTTTGGAGTTTATTTATAGAACAAAGTTAATGAGATAAAGTAGTTAATATCAAATAAACTACTTAGCTATAAATTCAAAGCAAATAACAATCTTAAAGGAAACGTGTTTAAAGATGAATTCTCCACCAAATCAATAAGGCTTGACGTTGTAAAGCCTCCCTGTTGCATGCATGAAGAGTCCTTGAAGGAGTCAGCTTCAAACTCGGAAGCATATTCTCACTTAAAGGACATACTTCCACATGATGCATACCTCATGCATGACTTGCATGGTTGCTTGCGTGACTTGCATGGTCGCTTGCATGTGCCCATGCATATTCCTTATACTTGCTATTGGGTTTGGGTGCTCGCTTGGACTTGCGTAGCTCCTTATCAGAGCACAACGAGTTCCTCCAGTGGAAGCTTCTTCCCAAGTAGCTTCCTCCAAGTAGCTTCTTCCAGCAGATTAAACTTTTTCGATGATGGAACCCCCACGTTTAAGCCAACGAGTGTCCACAACTGAATCCGGTTCTAACTCTATCACACCTTCATCATCAATTGGAGGTAATTCGGTGCTATTATTGGACATGTCACCTACAACTTTTTTGAGCAAAGATACATGGAAGATGGGATGAATCCGAGCCCCTTCTGGAAGCCGAAGTTTGTAGGCGACATGACTAATTTTCTGGAGGACTTGATATGGCCCAAAGAATCTGCAAGCCAGCTTATGGTGTGCACGCTTGAAGACCGAGGATTGCCTGTATGGATGCAGCTTTAGATACACCATATCACCCTCTTGGAATTTAACTTCTCTCCGATTCTTGTCAGCCGATTGTTTCATTCTATTAGCTGCAGCCGCCAGATTTGTTTTTAATTGAATCAACAATTGATCACGAGTCTTCAATGCTTGGTCTACTTCATGAACCAGTGAAGACTCGAGTGGATACATGGGGACATGAGGAGGTGGCCGGCCATATAAAGCTTGGAAGGGAGTCATTCCGATTGAAATATGAAAGGTCGTATTATACCAAAATTCTGCCCATGGTAAATACGAATTCCACTTTCGCGGCCATTGATGAACAAAGCTTTTCAGGTACTATTCTAAGCATCGATTAACGACCTCCGTTTGTCCATCCGTTTGAGGGTGGTAAGCTGAACTCATTTTCAATTTGGTTCCTGACATTGTAAAAAATTCTTGCCAGAATTTACTAATGAATATCGGATCCCGATCACTTACAATTGTTTTAGGCATACCATGCAACTTTACAACTCCTTCAACAAATTTTTCGGCAACCGATTTTGCTGTAAACGGGTGAGATAAGGGCATGAAGTGTGCATACTTACTGAGCCTGTCAACTACCACCAATATCGTATCTCGGCCTTGTGAATTCGGGAGTCCTTCAATGAAATCTAAAGTGATGTCTTCCCATACTTGGCAAGGGATTGGCAGCGGTTGAAGAAGTCCCGCTGGTTGAAGTGTTTCAACTTTAGTTTTCTGGCATGTTTCACATTTGTTGACATACTCCTTAACTGAGTGAAACATTGAGGGCCAATAAAATTGTTGAGCCAAGTGTTTGTAAGTGCGAAGAACTCCCGCGTGTCCTCCCATCTTGGTGTCGTGGGCCTCAAATAATAATAACTCTCGTAATTGCCGTGGAATTACCACATTTCCTTTAAAAAATATCAATCCATTACGTGATGTGTAAGGGCTGTCATGTTGGGTTGCAGCTAGCTGTGTAATTTTTGTCATATAATCATCCTCAAGTGCAGCCTTTTTAATCTCTCCCCATAATGCTACCTGCCGCACAAATAGATGGTTAAGAGTTGGACTATCCGGTCGTCGTGACAGGGCATCGGCAGCAGCATTTTTTTGCCGGGACGGTACTGAATTTCGTAGTCGTAATCCATTAATTTAACCATCCATTGTTGCTGTTCTGGCGTGGCTATTTTTTGCTCCAAGAGATACTTTAAACTACACTGATCTGTTTGAATCACGAATTGATGCCTCTACCACCGCTAACATTTCCTTCGCATACGTCGACCAAGACTTTTTTGAGACACCCAAAGCTCAGCTCATGAAGGCTATTGGCTTTCCATTTTGCTATAGTACTGCCCCAATTCTGTCTCCTGACGCATATGTTTCTATGGTAAAAATATCATTAAAATTTGGCATGGAAAGGACCAGTGTCTTGGTCATGGCGTGCTTGAGTTTTACAAAGGCTTCTTCTGCATCCTTGATCCAGCCGAATTGCCCTTTCTTAAGGAGGTTGGTTAGAGGCCTTGCTAATAAGCCGTAGTCGCGTACGAACTTGCGGTAATATCCGGTTAGGCCTAAAAATCCCCTCAGCTCTAAAATATTATGTGGTTGTGGCCATGATACCATTGCTGCAATTTTCTTTTCATCCACCTTCACACCGTGACAAGTGATGATGTGCCCCAAATATTCTAGCTCCTGTTGGCCGAAATTGCATTTGTTGCCTTTGACAAAAAATTGTTGTTGCTTGAGGATCTCGAACGCTTGTCTAATATGCTTAAGATGACAACTCCAAATGGGGCTATAAATTAAAATATCATCAAAGAAAACAAGTATAAATTTTCTAAGATGAGGTCTGAAAATTGCATTCATTATAGCCTGAAAAGTGGAGGGTGCGTTGCGTAATCCGAACGGCATCACCAAATATTCATAATGGCCGTTGTATGTGCGGAAGGCCGTTTTATGTATATTTGGTGGGTGTACCTGTACCTGGTGATACCCGGTCCTGAGGTCAAGTTTGGTGAAGTAAGCAGCTCCGTGTAATTCCTCTAATATATCTTCAACCGTGGGAATTGGAAATCTGTCTTTCACCATTACTCCGTTGAGTGATCGGTAATTGGTGCAAAACCTCCAACTACCATCTTTTTTTTTTACAAGCAATACCGGGGAAGAAAAGGGGTTGGTGCTTGGCCGAATAAGCCCAGAATTCAGCATCTCATGTACTTGTTTTTCAATCTCGACCTTTTGAAAATAAGGGTATAGGTACAGTCTTACATTGATTGGTTCTGCTCCTTTAAGTGTGATGCGGTGGTCAATTTCTCGCATTGGTGGCAGTCGCTTGGGTTCTTGAAATAATTCGGCATATTCCTCCAACAATTTTTGCATATTGGCCGACACTACATTGAAGGAATCTTCATTTTTTATTTGAAGGCATATTGCGAAGACGAAATGCCCTTGCCTTATCTCCTTCGTGATTTCAGTCAAGGAAGTGGCTTAAATTGTTTGTGGTCCCATCCCTTACAGCCGTTGTCTTTCATTCTTCCACTTGAAATCCATTGTTAAGGTTTTCCAATTGCAAACAACCGATCCCAAATTTTCAAGCCACTGAATGCTGAGTACCATATCTAGTCCTGTAATAGGTAGCGAGTAAAGGGTAAGTTCAAAAGGAACATCCTGGATCAAGACCTGTACCTTTTCATGTTTCCCTTGACATGTAACTTTTTCTCCGTTCGCCACTCTTATTGAGAACGCGGCTGTAGGTTGAATCGGTAGTTGGAGCATATTGGCTAATCGGGTATTGATAAAATTGTGTGTAGAGCAACTGTCAATCAATACCACAATTTCGTATGGCCCGATTTTAGCCATTACTCGCATAGTTTGTGGAGCAGCCCAACCTGTTAAAGCGTATAAAGTAATTTTAGGGTCAACAAACTCCTCTTGCTCGTTCCTATGCGGCGATGCCTCCGTACCTTCTCTGTAAGGGTTCTCATCAACGTCGGCCTCACTTTCTAGAATCAACAGCTGAGCCTTGGAACACTTGTGCCCGACGGTAAACTTTTCGTTACAACTGAAACAAAGACCTTGCGCCCTTCATCTTTGCATCTCCTCCCAAGAAAGTTTTTTAAATGGCACTGCTGGTGAAGCGCGGTTGTTGAAGATTTGTGGTGGCGACGGCTGAAAATCAGTGATCTTATCAACCTCTTCTGTCGCTGTAATTGTTCATCCCTCATTCTCGCCAAACTGAACGCTTCCTTAAGAGTTCTTGGTCTGAACAACCAGATTTCCTCAGATATCTCGGGTTTTAGTCCACCCATGAATGTGCTGACAATAGCCTTTTGAGTCCACCCTTGAACTCGGTTGCCAAGCCTCTCAAATTTTTTCTGGTAATCTCGAAGAGTGCCGGTTTGCTTGACCCTTGATAGTGCCTCGTCGAAGTCCTCGCAATCTGTTGGCCCAAACCTCACCCAAAGTTCCTCCATGAAGATTTCCCATGTCACGACTCATCCTTCCTCTTGATATGACCTCCTAAGCCACTGCCACCATTGGTTAGCTTCCCCCTCTAAGTGGAATGAAGCCAAGACAACTTTCTGGTCTTCCGTTGACTCCTGATATTCGAAAAACTGATTGATAGGTTGAACCACTTGGTTGGGTCGTTGCTGGCATAGCGTGGAAAATCTAGTTTTGCCACTTTTGATCGAAACAGTTGTCGTCTACCATCCTTGTCTTCTCGGTTTGGTCGTGATGTTGCTATGTTATTGTTGATGCTTGGTGCGTCTTTGGATGTGTTGAAGGACTTTGCAAGTTTGCTCAAGGTTTCCTCAATGTGAGCCAACTTGTCGTTAATTCCCACTTCCATGCGCTGCATCTCATCTTGCATCTCTCCGAGCTCCACTTCCACTCGTTCGATGCGTTCCTTGTTGGTTGTCATCTTGCCTAGCTTTGATACCAATGTTAGGTCCCAGTCAGAATTAACGGAAAATAACAAGTAGATAATTTGTTCTTCTTAGGGTGAGAACTACCACAATTGCTAATAACTTTGGATAAAAATCTGATCTCCTTTTATTGAGATTTTGGAGTTTATTTATAGAACAAAGTTAATGAGATAAAGTAGTTAATATCAAATAAACTACTTAGCTATAAATTCGAAGCAAATAACAATCTTAAAGGAAACATGTTTAAAGATGAATTCTCCACCAAATCAATAAGGCTTGACGTAGTAAAGCCTCCCCGTTGCATGCATGAAGAGTCCTTGTAGGAGCCAGCTTCAAACTCGGAAGCATATTCTCACTTAAAGGACATACTTCCATTCATATTCCTTATACTTGCTATTGGGTTTGGGTGCTCGCTTGGACTTGCGTAGCTCCTTAACAGAGCACAACCAAGAATTTGAAATTCCTCGAGTGAGCTGTATCGAATAATAAATTTGAAGGTTTGCTGATAAGTTTCAAGACGTCCTCATGTGTGCTTTCTGATATTTCTTCCCAAAGACATTTGACTAATTCAAGTGCTTGAGATGAAGAGTCTGTACTGTTGGTGATGAACTTCATTCCTGGAACTAAAAGACACAAAATTTTTTTTTTTAATTTTTATTGTTTTTGTTTATTGAATTAAAGCATCAAGTTTCTGTCTTGCCTTATTCATGTTTTCTTTACTTCTATCCTACTGGATGAAGTTAAAGCCAAAAATTGGTCCTCAAAATGGCATTGTTGTGTGAAGAAAGTAGCTCATCTATCTTAACAAAAATTGATCCTTAAAGCGGCGTCGTTTTCTCAAGTTCGGGGTTTGACCCGGGGCAAACATCAGCACTATATGCTTTATGAGAATTTCCCGGCTCTTGAGCTTAAAAGAAAATGAAATGGGAAGAAAGAATATTAATTATAATAGAAACAGTACAAATCAAATGGGGTCGTATTATTTATGACACTCAAAAGTCATTTTGTTCATATTGTGATTGAGTTGCAGTTGACGAAGACTTTTAAGTCAATCAAGCACCGCAAGTAAACCTTAACCTTAGGGCAACGAAATTACTTTGTTAGTTGCATGAAAGCGTCGGAAAATAAAGGGTGTTTTGATAGGAAATTTGAATATAAACATAAACAGCGTCATCTACTAGATCATCTTAGTTGTTTTATATTTATTTTAATCAAATGAATAAGTCAAGCATTTGTGTGCCAAAAAAATTACGAAGTGGGGTTTAGTGACTTTGATATTTCAAAGGAAAACAATTCTTTAAGTTAACTGGCTTCTTAACCCAACTAAAAACATTAAAAATAAAACAAAATTAATGATTTTATCAGGAGATTATAGTAACTTTCAAAACGCCTCTATTTTTCATCATATATCAATGGTCATCGTTATCATTTCCACATTATCCTTATTCTAGAATCCTTGATTTTTTGTAAATCACATATTCGACTTTTTTTTCCCCAATTGTTGATTAATAGTTGTAATCATAAACAATTCACTTCCCAACATAATACCACTATAGAGAATACATCTAATTCTTCCTCAATAAAAGAGAAAAAACAAAGAATCTAAATTTCTACGAGAACATTTTGTAGGATTTGGATGACATTATAATTTGTCTCAGTCCTCCAATAGGTCCAAGAATAGCATTCCCGACCCAACAATGATAGAGATCTTCAATAAAAGACACAAGAGAAAAAGTTAAAAGAAGCCCCCTTTTTGTTTTTCACTTCTACTGTAAAACATAAACAAGATGCATGCATGAATCTATGAAATTTAAAAACTCATATGTATACAAACTCTCATATATGAACATCCATATGAATATGGATTGAATTAATACAGTTCGTAACAGCCAAATATAGCATAATTTCAACTCCATATTGAGTTGTTAGAGAGAATAGAATGATAAAATTCCTCCGTTGTTTGTTAAAATTAATCAATCATGTTTCAAAAATTCATCAAAACCCTTCTGTGTTACAAAATCTTTTTTATTAACTTTCAACCTTTTTTTTTAATTTCTTTTATTTTACTTCTACAAACAAACTTATGATTACAAAAAAAAAATACTCAATTTACCTAAACAAAACTCAGTAACTAATCAATTAGAAAAATCTATCATAACTTTTATTCTTGGGATAAAATAGTAACAAACATGAAAAAAAAAAGTGGAAAGTTAATAGAATCTTTTCAACGGCTTGGACTTTTTATGAACTCCGAATTAAACTTGAAGAGAAAATTTAATTTACCAAAGCAACATGAGAGCTGTGATCATTTTTTTCCGAAAGACTAATACTACTATAATTAAATAGTTCACGTAGAATTGTAAAATAAGCATAATAAAATCATATTTTATAAAAATAAGAATGTTCTCACTTGTGTTTTTTTTCCTCTCTCTCTCTTTTTGTGGTTACAATCTATAAATATATTACAATCTATAGTCTATTGGACAGATACGTAAAGTTATAGCACAGCTCTACTACGAGACTAGTTCAGATATAAACTCCCACTAACAAATTAACAACATTTGAGAATAAATCAAACACTAATTCATTTATTTCATGAGGAAAAAAAAGAAACTCCTGAAGGCTCCAACGGATGCCCACAATGTTCTTAAGAGCACCGATAATGATGGGCTACAAGCCCAATTACATATATTATAATTATAGGCTTAGGTACAAATAACTAATAAACTTACTCAACTAACCTAATCGCCTCCTGAAACTAAGGTAGTGTTTGTTTTTTTATCTGAAATCTGAATGGGTTTGAATTTGGCTGAAGTCTGAATGGGTCTGAATTTGGCTGAAGTCTGAACAGGTCTGAATGACATGTTTGTTTTTTCTTTTTCAATATCTGAATATAAGTGGCATCTTATTTGTTTTTATAAATCACAAACATCTGAAATATGATTATTTGACATTTATGTCCTTATAAGAATTATTTATTCAAATTTTAAGAGTTAAATATCTATACATTACAATTAAAATCAAACATATGTAGAATTAGGCAGTAATTGATCTTTAAATAAAAATATTATTACATTACTCGAAATTACTCGAAATACAAAATTGAAGTATGATGATCCAATTTAAGTCTTCTCAAAGCCTTTCATCATGCCTTCCTTTCGGCCTCCCTTTCCATATTTCTCATTTTGCTTTAATTTTCCACAATTCTACCTTGGATGGTAATATTGAATTCCCCACGAATTGAGTGAACCATTGGTCCGTTACCCACCCCACTTCAATAGTAATAATAACAAATAAACTCTTCAAGCAATTGAGAATTGACCCACCCCACTTCAATATTAATATTAATGGGAAACCATAAATTCTTCTACAAATCAGTCAATGTTCTAAAATCCATGGAGTTGCCGAAATTAAACAAACCACAATCACAATATTAACACTGGAGTTTTAACGGGCTGTTCCTGAAAATTTTTAGTGCTAATAAAAAAGAGAATAAATAGAAAGAGTAGTTGAACGTGAATTAGAGAGAGATAAAAAAAGGATTAGGTTTTATAATATAGGAAATATGTATATTTAATAGGGATATTATTGAAATATAGTATTTATTTCCTATTCAGATTTTTTTTCATTCAGAAAAAAGTAACGTAACTTTACCTTTTTTATTCAGACATAAATATCTAAAATTCAGATATAAGTTTCAAAAAACAAACAAACAAATTTTTAAAAAACATATGAAATTAATAGATTTTCAGACTTTAGACGTTTAACAAACAAGCTCTAAGAAAAGATTCTCTAAGAAAAGATTAAGTAGGCTAGTTGAAACCCTCTTTCTCTAGCTCTGTTCTGAGATCCACAAAATCCCCATGTTTCTGTTGGCTAAGAATAGCATGCAGGTGATTGTTTGGAAGTTTGGGTTCCGAAAAGTCCCTCAGGATCCCAAATTCATGCCCAGTTGTAAAAATAATCATGCTGAAGAAAAAATAGTGATTTGTACCTTGTGGTGGTGCAAGCTTCCTGCAGGATGTTCATAATTGGGAGGCTAAATGGCTGTAAATATAAGGCCGTTTTTATTAGAGCCATGTGTATTCAATTAGAAAAGCTATTGAAACAAGCAGGAGTTGCAGAAGCTTTCAAGAATAGTCTAATGGATGGAATTCATATGGCACACTCGGTACTGAAAAAAACAGTTGGTACACCGAGCACGAATGATCAACATACAAGAAATTGCCGACAATGAAAGGCTGCTGAACTGGGATTATATATCCATGTACTTTGTCGACAACAAGAACCAAACACGTTGTATGTATGATCCAGTTGTTTTAATCCATGAGGGTAAATTTCGAATAAGAAGAAGGCAATTGGACGTGCTGGGCCACGTGCAAGGCCTTTACTGATCATTGCTGAGGATTTTGATACGGACAAGCTTTGTCTTGCTGATGATAGCATCACCAGGGCCAAGGCTTGTATCCTCCTCAAACTAAATTTTGAAAAACAATGGAAGGGTTTCACAGAAGACCTAGAGATTCCGACAGGCGCCAAGGTTGTAACTTGTGAAACTCCTCTATACGTATATGTCTGTCACCGTTATTTCAATTAAATCGAATTCATGCTCTGAGACATGACTTATGTTACTGATTTTTCCAACTTGACTGTCCTGATGACCAGGGAACTGAGAATAGCTTGCACTGTTGCTCAAATGGAGCGTGAAGGAGGCATCAGTCCACGGGTATCACCTTTGGCACAGGTACTTTATGGTGGCAAAATGAAAATGCCCATAAGTTTGTTTAATTGAAATGTTAGCATCAGCTCAATGCAGTACTTCAAAATTTGTATTGTAGGAATAATTCATCTGTTTTCACTGATGCTTATTAGCCCACGACTTATTGTGGAGGGTTTTTGTTTATATTATTATTATTTTTTTCCATGGCAAAGATTATTGTTTATATAATTGATTTGTCTATTTGCCCATATCTACTGTGTTTCTTTGAGGGAATCACCTCTGGTCTTCTGCCAGCAACGTGTTACCTTTTTAATTTTATTTTCCTGTTTCCCGGGCATTAAATAGCACTTTGGCTTTTCTCTGCTTAGGTGCGTGATGCTGGCAATCTTTTGACCAGAGCAGGATTCACTCTTCCTAGTGTTGATGTTGATCAATACACTGTTAAATATAATAGCGGTAATCTTTTTATTTTATTTTATTTTTCGAAAATAGCACTTTGGCTTTTCTGCTTAGGTGCGTCATGCTGGTAATTTTTTTTTTAAATTTTTTCAGAAATATACAATTCTTAATTTTTTTTTGCTGAACACCATTTGAAGTTATATTGTTTTGCACTTGTCCACTACTGTGTCGTTATGAAATGACAATTTTACCTTTATAATGTCAGCAAAGTTTTAACGGTGTTATAACGAGAGTGGACCGATGAAAAAAATGTTAACTTCAGGTGGAGTGCTACAAAAAAAAATTATGTATTTTTGAAAAACGGTGACAAAACAGGTGGTCGGTGGATAATTTTTCTTTTTTAATTACTCAACATTACCTGACTTGTGCCTGACGTGGCTGAGCAATTTCTACATAATTGTGGTTGACCTGATGAATAATTTTTATACGAATTATGACAATTAAAAACATGCACGAAATTAATTTTTTAAGGAGCCTAAATAAATATTGAAATATTGTAAACATATATGATCAAAATTCTGGAGTTGAAATGAAATTGTGTAACTTGTAATTTATAAATGAAGTTGTATTATTCTTTGTGCAGATGAATTTGTCATATGACTGAATAAATGGAAAGGAGGGCGTATAGGCACTTTTGTGGCATATATAGTTAAAAAGACTGGCAAAAGTTATTATGAGATATACATATGTCATTATGGGAAAAAATTATGAGTGCTCTTAGTCATTTGGTCTACTTTTTTTTCACGTGTGTATTCACTTTAACATAATTAGTTGAAAAAGTTAGGTGGCAAAATGCCATAGCACAACACTTTAGCTAACATGAAAGATAAAGCAGCGATCACGGAATCAACGGTTAGCAAGTCTTGAGAGGAAAATTCCTTTTGATACAGCCCTGCTTGTTATGGACCTGATTGTGTTTTAGTTAATCTAGAGACTGCCTTACTAGAATGAGCTTTTTTGATGTTTAAGATTTTAAAGTACTTTCCGAATTAATTGATTCAAAACGAAATACAGCAAATCATACATAGATGGGATGATAATATTTATTGCAACTTATAAAAAATGAAACTAAAAACGCACATCCAACTTAATTACTACTGCTTGGAGCAGTCAGTTGGTTTAAACGAAACCGTGCGTCCCTCAATGTCATAGCCGATCAAAAAGTTGGTCTGCATAATGTTACCATAAAGTGGCGTGCCATTGCTAGCACTAAAAACTGAACACACAAGGTCTTCTGAAATTTTCATAAAAATGTTGGAAGGGCTCAACTTCACATCTGCATCCCTGAAATGTATTGTGACTTCAGGAAATTGAGGTCGTGAACTAATTCTGTAGCAAAGATCATATGGCCCTTCAACGGGTTGTGCCGCTATCATACTGGACATTACTGAAAGCAATGTTGAGGCATAAGCTGGTGGTAAATAGGTTAGTGTAGTACCAGAATCAATTACAATGTCTCCTCCCGGAGTTGATCCTGATATAACACCTAGTCTTTGATCTCCTACACTGATTGCATCGAGTGTGAGGTAATAGAAGGTTTTGGGATTCTTAACAAGCAAGGGAGTAGAAACTACGCCAGAACCTGAAACAATTCCATTGGTGCCAAAATTGATTTTGGTTGAGCTTTGTTGCACCAAGCAGTAGGAGAATTTACCTGCAATTGTAGTTCTTATTTGAGAAATAAGGGAAGCATCACCTCCCCCAAGGCCAACGATGCCATCAGTTTTTGAATTAAATCTCCCACTATTTTTTGTTCCGCAGCCAAAGACTATTTCTGGCAGAGCCACGGCCTGTCCGGATGTTGATCCCAAAGTAACAGTTTCGGTAGCTAGATCGCCATTTGAGAAAGATTCTTGGTCTCCGTAGCGGACTAAATATTTGCAATTCCCCTCCCCAGAGCAAGATTCTTTGATCGGTGGTGCGCATTGGCTCGATGAGCAAGAAAGATATTTGTAAGTGGAAGACTTTTGAGGATCAAAAAGTGGATTGTCTTGCTTGTAACATTGTGATGGTGGGCAGGGTTGACACTGTGTCCATATGAGATCACTTCCTGTGTCAGCCACAGCTAGTATTTCAACAGGGGGAGTACCGATTGATATACGAATGAGATAGTCACCAACATTAGGTATTATATCAGCTTGGGAAACTTTTGCTGAAGAGACTGATGAGTTTTTATTGAAGTGACTGAGACGATTGGCAGAACGATTCAAAGCATTTCTCAACCGTTGGTAGGGAGTTTCATTAGGGTTATAGAAGGGAGACTTTGGAGAGTCACGGTGGATCAGCTCAACACTGAACCCTCCAGTTTGAGCCTCTGCTTGAGAGATAACTGAGAGACAAAGGAAGAAGAGAATGAATGCACAACTCAAGAAGGTTGCCATTGTCAAAGCTGCAGCTGTATGTAGAGAGATGATGATAAGGAGGGAATGAGTCGATGCTTATATAGGGGAGGGGAAGAAAGAGATGATCAGGAAAATTTAATTAATTTGAAGTGTAAAAACGAAAAGGAAGAGAAGCAAACTTCCACCTTCCAGGATACTACATGCCATGGTGCAAAGAAATTGAAATGCTGAATCTTTCTTTTGTAATCAAAGCTATCTTAAGAGTGACAGTTCTGTCACCATTGCAACTTGTGTGGAAAATTCTTAAATTTGTTTGGCTGAAAAGTCTCTCTTTCATGTGAACTTAGCACGGAAAATAATGACGATTTGAAATTTTTTGCTTATTCTTAAAAAAGTTGTTCAATGTTATTAATTAACATATGGTGTATGAAAAAGATCAAGGATCAGTATGCATATTGTCAAAAAGTTTAGCAGTTTGTCCCATTTATTCCGCAAGGTCCGGCAATCGGTATACCAGTCCCTGTATGAAACCAACATGAGAAAAAAAAAGACCTGAGAATATTCAGGAGAAAAGACTTATTTAGTGTAGTATTGATGTATTTTCCCTTTAGACAACTGGTCATTCATTTTTAACGGTGAGAATATCTAGGTAGGGTCTGTTTTTTTTTTTTTTCTTATGAAATTTAATAAATTCAATTTTGATTAAAATTTGAGTAGATTAAAATATAAATATCTATATTATATATATTTATATATTTTTTTTCATATCCGAAAGAAATATCTTAACTTTTGTTGTTTAATTTTTTTTTTCTTTCACATCCGAAAGAAATGTCCTGAAAACATTTCTTTTTATACTAATTAATGATATTCGGTAATTAATGATAGGACTTAAAAAAGTTAAAAGAAAATATGGCTTCTTATGAAAATAGATATTATTGTATTAATAAAAAGTTAAAAAATTAACTTAGTTTAATTCCTAAACTTTTTACAAGTTTACCGTTGAAAGTTGAAATGTAAAATGTAATTTTTTTTTAATATTGTATGATAGATCCAATTTTAGTAGGCTTACCAAGTTTAATTAAAAGTTAATTAAACAAATACAAATGTGTAAAAATTCAGTACATAAAAGTGAAGCACATAAGAGGATTTTTATGTGATCTGCGATCCAAATTCCTATGTCTACGGAGTGACAGTCAAATATCAAGTAATTCACTAGGCACCAAAGAATACAAACTATTGAAACCTTATAAAATATAAGACTACCCCTTAGTGATTGTTATCACCTTATTGTAACCTCCTCTCTCAAACAAGACTTCAGCCACCGTAATTTTAAATTAGTCCTTATCTAATAATGTTGAACACTGATCGTATAGTATGCACAATTGCACATATACCAATAAAAGAAAATTTTAGTCAAGCTTTTAAGTCAACAATTTAAGGGATTAACATATGCTTTATGAAAATTTCCCGGCTTTTGAGCTTAAAAGAAGATGAAATGGGAAGAAAGAATATTAATTGTAACAGAAACAGTACAAATCAAATGGGCTCGTATTATTTATGTCCCTCAAAATGTCATTCTGTTCGTATTGTGATTGAGTTGCAGTTGACGAAGACTTTTTTAAGTCAATCAAGCACCACAAGTAAACCTTAACCTTAGGGAAACGAAATTGCTTTGTTAGTTGCATGAAAGCGTCGGAAAATAAAGGGTGTTTTGATAGGATATTTGAATATAAACATAAGCAACATTATCTACTAGATCATCTTATTTGTTTTATATTTATTTTAATCAAATGAAATAAGTCAAGCATTTGTGTGCCAAAAAAATAACGAAGTGGGGTTTAGTGACTTTGATATTTCAAAGGAAAACAATTCTTTAAGTTAACTGGCTTCTTAACTCAACTAAAAACATTAAAAATAAAACAAAATTAATGATTTTATCAGGAGATTATAGTAACTTCCAAAACGGCTCTATTTTTCATCATATATCACTGGTCATCGTTATCATTTCGAGACTATCCTTTATTCTAGAATCCTTGATCTTTTGTAATTCACATACACGGCTTTTTTTCCCCCAATTGTTGATTAATAGTTGTAATCCTAAACAATTCACTTCCAAACATAATACCACTATAGAGAACACATCTAATTCTTCCTCAATAAAAGAGAGAAAAAATAAAAGGCCAAGATAAGAAGCTCTGAAAACCTCGGAGCAGGAAAAACCCTAGTTTCACAATGGATTTTCCGCCGCCATTAGAGGCGACTCGCTCAACAAAAAAGGCTCGGATGCGGGAAGAAGGAGCAGATGAGGATAATCCACCACCAGTGACTTATAAGGAGACTCTAGTTGGACCCTTACAATTTCAGGAACTTGGATTTGGAGGAAGTGAGGAAGATTGGGAATTCGAGGAGGGTGATGTGATTGAGAATTGTGAAGGAGTAATGCCATCTATAACTTTCTCGGCCAGGATACAAGAAAAATTAATTCAGCCATGGAAGAACTCGGTTGTAGTAAAGTTGTTGGGAAGGAACATTGGCTATAAAGTTCTTTGCGCTCGATTGGCCAGTATGTGGAAACCTTCTATGGGGTTTTCGTTTATTGATTTCGAGAACAACTACTTCTTAATAAGGTTTCGTACTGCAGGGGATGCCATTGATGCTATGACAAAAGGCCCGTGGATTATATTCGATCATTATCTAACAGTGCAGCCATGGACGCCTGACTTTGATAGTACAATTGCGAACTTGAATCATGTCACTGTCTGGATTCGGTTACCTGGTCTGGCTGTTCATTTATATCATCAGAAAACACTATACAAAATTAGCCAATTAGTCGGGGAGGTCATCAAGTTTGATGACAATACTGAATTTTCGACACGAGGTAAATTCGCAAGAATCGCTGTCCGGATTTCCCTTGCGCAACCTTTAGTCTCCCAAGTTGAAATCAATGGAAGGGTTCAAAAGATTGAGTATGAAGGGTTACCAGTTATTTGCTTCCAGTGTGGCAGATATGGACACCATAGTGGAGCATGCAACATTAAAACAAATTATGGGCATCCTACAAGAGAAGATACAACTAGCTAAGACAAACAAAGAGCTGAGATGGCTGAAACACAAGAGGATAGAAGGACTGAAGCTACCCACCTTGAACCTTTTGGTCGATGGATGATTGCGTCCAAGAGGGGTCGTCGACCGAATACTGGGAAGGAGAATGGGGGTGATCTGAATCGGAATATGATGGATCAGGGTTAGGGTCGGACCTCAAGAGGAAATTTAAGGGGGGCCAAATTTAAACTTATAATTTTGATGCTATTAGAAGTAATAAATTACAATCAGACCAAATCATCCAAAAAAATAGTAAGATACTAAATGAAAAAAAAATTACATTTATAATTCATGAAGGAAGATGATTACAAAGCAAAAGAGCCTCCACCCATACAAAATTCCAAGTCTTAAAGTACTGAAGCTATCAAAAGAAAATAAAAAATTGAAACAAAAACCATCATAACTGTAAAGGGAAAAAGCTTCCTCAAGCAACAAAATATTCTTAACATAAGATACTAAACTCACCAAAATCAAGATCTCCAACATTAAAATGGAATACGACGTTCTTTCATATCTCAAAACTCATTGACTATTGATTCAATACTTAATTTTTCTGCAATTTCCCTTTCAATGTACATAATCAATCAATCTGTAAGAAATTCATCCTCCATTTTACTGCGAAGTCTTGTCTTTACTATACGCGTAGCCGAAAATGATCGTTTTGTAGTTGCAGTAGACACTGAAAGAGTTAGCACAAGAACAATTATTCTATAGACAAGGGGGACTATTGTTGCTTTTCTAGTACTAACCAACCATTGGCTCAATTCAGAAATGGTCGACAAACTTTTGAACTCTGGATGTTGAACTACATTATACTCATAATGCTCAAGTTGGATTTTTAAATTCATTTTATCAACGTCTGTGAAATCTGCTGGATAAAACTTGTCAGCCAATTGACAAACATCACCAATTCTAAATGACTCCCTACATTCACGAGGATCACGTGCTGAACTAAGTATAAGCAATTGCACTGCATGTTCATTAAATCGACTACTTAACTCTTGTAATTGGCAATCTATAACAGTATAAAAAAAATTTACCCTATAATGTTCAGCAACAATAAAGTTATCTTCTTGACGCCGAGCTCGACCTTGTCTTGCAACATAATGAGCATTCATTTATGGAATATCTATATTTCTAGCCTCACAAAATGATTTCACTTGATTAAGCAAAGCAATCCACTCATCATCTCTAAATTTCTGCATAAGTGCTTTAGTTGATGAAACAAGATGCATAACATGTAAAATTTCTTGAGATTTAGATTGCAAAGCTTGGCAAAGTATATCAGTGATTGCCATAATTTCTTTCATAAGTTGCAAGATAAAACAAACTCAAAACTAGTCATTGCCTCATATGCAGCATCAACATCTCCTCGTTGGAAAGCATTAGTGTCATCTTCAATGATGTTAAGTAGAACAGAACATGTTGCACTGAACATTTTTATTAAATTGGAGACTGACCTAAAGTGAGAACTCCATCGAGTATCCCTAGGCCTTTGTAAAGTGCCAATTTGATTAAGCCCTCTCCTACTCTCAAGCTCATCAATGGAAATCATGTACTCAATGTCAGCAGCTTGAGCACGTTTTAGTTCTTCATTGCACTTACAAGAAGCACCGACAATATTCACAACAGAAGTCAGTTTAGTAAAGAAATGATGAATAGGAACAATCTCATGAGATATTGCGACTAAAGCCAATTGTAGTCGATGGGCCAAACAATGAATGTAGTAAGCATATTGACAATCTTTCAAAATTAAAGCTTGTAAACCATTCCACTCACCCCGCATGTTACTTGCTCCATCATATCCTTGCCCTCGAATATTTTGAATATTTAAATTATTATGAGACAATAGAGAGTGTATCCCATCTTTCAAGGTCACTACAGAAGTGTTAGAGACATGAACAAGTCCAAAAAAAGGTTCTCGCACAAAACCATCTTTGTCAACAAATCTCAAAACTACAGCCATATGTTCTTTCTTCGATTCATCGCGTGATTCATCTACAATTAAATAAAACTTTGCATCTCTTATTTCTTCACGAATTGCCTTTTTCACTTTCATGGAAAAGACATGTAAAATTTCTTTTTGAATATTTGGTGATATATAGGAGGCATATTTTGGAGCTTTATCAAGTATAACTTCTGCAATCTTTTCATTATTAGAGGCAAATGCTTTAAGTAATTGCAGAAAATTTCCCCGATTTAATGATTTTTTGCTCTCATCATGGCCTCTAAAAGAACAACCTTGAAAAGCTAAGTATCTAATTGCTTCAACTGTAGTTTTTAACCGCAGTTTATTATTTTCAATTTCTTGAGAGGAATAACGATTAAATACCTGTGGCAGATGCTGAGATTGCCTCATCAAATCCTCACATGATTTTTCATCCTTTTTATGAGTTGAATTCGGATCCTTTCCCACATGATTAAGGAAGGCACAAATTTTCCCATCTTTAACATTTCTCCAGACATTAAACCCATTAACTGTATAAGCATTATATTTTGGATGTGCAAATGGTGTATTGAAGAGATAACATGGTAGACAAAAAGCAGCATCTTTTATAGGTGAATATTCCAACCAAGAAGGAAAAGAATCAAACCATGAAGATTGAAAACGACGAAGGTACTTTTCTGGTCCAGATTTGGGATACTCTGAAAGTCTTGGTTGATATGGACCAGCCATTATGTATGCTCTGCGAATTTCATCCTGTTGATTAACATCATAAACCCATATTTGTGGACGCAACCCTGGATCACGCTCCAAAAGTTGAGTATTAACTGGATTTGTCTCAATTCTTGGAGATTTTAAAGGTGGATTTCTAAAATTTGGTGAATTGGTAAGTGAGACTTGTGAATTTTCAATATTTGGAGATTTGGTATTGGCTTCTGCATTTTTCCTTTTGAAGTATTGATTAATTTTTTATGGCTTTCTCATGTTTGCTGCTGGGAAATTTAGGGATTTTGGTTGAGTTGCAGGTGATTTTTGGGATATGTTATTCGTGATCGCAATTTGTTGGCTGATTTTCTGGGTTTTGTGGCTGATTTCTTTTTTCTTTTTTGTTTTAATTATTTTGATGCCATTGTAAGTGACTTAAGTGGGCTTTCGGGCTGCAGAAAGTTAAAGACTTTAACGAAAGTTTGTTTTCTTTTCAAAAATAAAAGTGGGCTTTTGGGATTGATTTAATTGTTTTAATTATTTTGCTTTTGGGTTATAAAATTACAATATTATCTAATCTATCAACCTTATATATTAATTGTACAGGGGCCAGTGTGGACATTTCACATAAATTATTCATATTTTATTTAAAAATCTCAAAATATTTTAAAATCCGGGGGGGGGGGGGGGGGGGGGGGGGGAGGGGGCATGGCACCCTTTGGCCTTATATGGTGTCTGCCCCTGATCAGGGTAATCATGCATCGAGGTTTCAAGTCCTTGCGCAAATCCCTGAGGAAACTTTTGACCGAATACCTTCAGAACCTTATGTTTTGCCCGACACACCTTGCCAATTTCAAGCCACCACCAGTAACATTAACCCTAGCAAGATACCCATTAAAGCTAATCTCTCAAAGAGTGCTACCCGACGACAGCAAAGGAAAAAAGCTGCTGTTGTTATCCAGAACCGACCCGAGGCCTCCACATCAAACAATCCTTTCCAACATACTGAACTCATCCATGCTCCACCCACTAGCCATAAAAACAACGTTCATGGTACATCCCATGCAAACCCTAGCCTCACCCCTCGCCCTTTTCCCCATGCAACTTCCACTAGCCATATTACAAACCCCATCTCTACCACTTTAGACCCAACTAAACATACAGTGGTATTCTACTCGCCTTAGCCAAATACACATGTGGGGCAAAACAATGACAAAAACGTCTGGTCTGCAATTGTACGACATGATTGACATTCTATACACTCTTCTCACCCAAATGATCCCCCTGATGATATGAGTGGTTCTATCAAGAAGAATATTGATACTGCTAATATGGAACATGCTTTAACAGAAGCTGATACAGTTAAAGATGGAATGTCTGAAGATGAAGAGTCAATGGTGGAGGAAACGCCCGAGGAGCATCCAGAGCAGCCTCACGAACAGTAGATATAAAGTCCATCTATTTACTTTGTCATATTTATTTATGTTGATGTCGGTAATGTTTTGGAATGTACAGGGAGCAGCGATGGTTGTGGTGATGGAGCCGTGAATTAGTGGAAGGAAAGCATACAATTTCATTAAGGCAAGTGGTTTTGATTGCTCTCATAGAGTGGAAGCAGTAGAATTTTCGGGGGAATCTGGTTGCTGTGGAGAGATCGGTTTGATGTTGAGATTGTTTTTAACCATAAGCAATTTATACATATCAAAAGCTTGAGTAATAATGTCTTAGGTCACAACAGTTTATGCTAGCCCAATTCTTATTATCCGCCGCAATCTCTAGGATCATTTGAATCACCTTGCGGCTATCACGAATGAACCTTGGATTGTTGGAGGCGATTTTAATTCAATTCGTTTTCCAGGAGAGAAGATGGTGGGTCGGCTACAGCTAGTGGCGTTTGTAAAAGCTTCAGTAATTGGTTTCATAATAATGGGCTGCATGATTTGCAGTTTAAGGGCCTCAAATTCACATGGTCACATAGTTCCCTTTCAAAGCGCCTTGATAGAGTTGTTTGCAACAACGCTTGGTTCTCACAGTATCCTAACGTCTCAGTCCTACATCTTCTAAAAGTTGAGTCAGATCATCGCCCTGTGTTGCTTAGATTTGATCAATATTCCCAAAAAAATAAGGTTCCAAAGCCTTTCCGCTTCATGGCAGCTTGGTTAACAGATTCGAGGTTTGAAAATTTTATGAAAAACAACTGGAATATTGATGTGTCTTATTATCAGGCAGTTTCAGAGTTCAGCCAACAAGTGAAAAAATGGAATAAGGATAGCTTTGGGAACATTTCCAAAGGAAGAAAGGGTTGCTGGCTAGAATTGGCGGAGTTCAAAGAGCCTTAGAACGGTGACTTCTCCAGAGTTTATACCGTTTAGAAGCTAAACTTAAAAGAGAATTGGAAGAGGTTTTGATGCAGGAGGAACTGTTATGGCTACAGAAGTCGAAAAGGGATTGGGTATTATTTGGTGATCGAAATACTGCTTATTTTCACAAGAAAACTCTTACTAGATGACGTCGTAACATGATAGATGCAGTCAAAGCAGAGGATGGTCGATGGCTATATGACATAGATGACATTAAAAAACAGGCTACCAATTTTTTCTTTAACCTATACACATCGGAGCAAGGGTTGTATGAGTCGTACCAGGTGTGTGGTAATTTCCCGCCAATTGATGAATATCGATTGAAAAATTTAGATGCTGAGATTGAAGAAAAGGAAATTCGGCAAGCGGTATTCAGTATGAGCCCTCTCAAGGAACCAGGAGTCGATGGACTGCATGCCATTTTCTACCAGACTCAGTGGCATATTGTGGGTGAGTCCTTCTGCAAGGTAATAAAGGATGTTTTTCGATCTCAATATATTTCTGTTGAGCTAAATAGAACTTTGCTAGTCCCCATCCCTAAGCCGGAGCACCATATTTCCTTTAAGATGTACCGTCCTATAAGCCTTTGTACTGTAGCTTATAAAACAATTACCAAGATTATAACTAATAGATTGTAAGAGATCCTCCTTGATTTAATTGGGCCTCATCAAACCAGTTTTTTTCCTGACTGCCATATTACCGAGAACATTATAGTTGCTCAGGAGATTATTCATTCCATGAGAAGGAAAAAAGGGCATAAAGGCTTTATGACAATAAAAGTGGATCTAGAGAAAGTGTATGACAGGCTTAGCTGGAATTTTATTCACAAAACTCTTCAGGAGTTGAATTTAACAATTGGGCTTATCAATCTCATTATGGCTTGTATTACTACAGCTAGGATGAATGTACTCTAGAATGGTGAGCTCACCTCAGAATTCAGCCCTTGTAGGGGTGTTCGACAAGGTGACCCACTTTTGCCGTATATTTTTTTACTATGTATTGAGCGCCTCAGCCATGGGATATCTAGGTCGATTCAACAAGGTCTTTGGAAACTAATTCGGCTAGCGAATCTAGGAACCCCTTTGAGTCAATTGTTCTTCGCGGATGATCTACTGCTGCTCTCAGAGGCTTCTAGACAACAGGCTGGCGTTATCGATAAAGTTATGGAGGAGTTTTGTGCTAGCTCGGGAGCCAAGGTTAATAAATCAAAAACTTTGGTTTATTTTTCTACTAATATTTCAGCTATGGAGGCTTCTAGAATCAGTTTTGAGCTTGGAGTTTCAGCGACTGATAACTTAATGAAGTATTTGGATGTCCCTTTGCTTCATAATCGGATTTCGAAGCAAACATACTAGAATATTATTGATCAGGTTGACAAGAGGCTGTTTGGGTGGGATGCTTCTCACTTGTCTTTAACGGGATGCATTACTTTGGCACAATCAGTCTTACAAGCCATTCCTGTGTACGCAATGCAAACTATTAACTTGCCAAGAAGTATAAAACTGAAGATTGATCAGTTATGTCGGTGTTTTATTTGGAGTGGGTCGGCTGAACATCAAAAAATGAGTTTAGTTAGTTGGGATATGGTTTGCACTCCTAAGTCTAAAGGGGGCCTCGGATTTAAAAAGCTGGATATCATGAATCATGCCCTCATTATAAAGAATACTTAGAGTTTGATTACTGAACCCACTAAACTCAGTAATCAAGTGTTGCTAACAAAATACGGAGTTTAAATGGATGAGGTTCCTACAAGCTTACCTACTCAAGAAGGAATTCGATGGACCATTGGCGATGGGGAGACGGTTTAATTCCGGTGGGATTGCTGGGTGACAAGTGCAAGGCCTTTAGCTGACTTTGTGACTCAACCTATCTTGAATGATTTACTAAACAAGAGGGTAGTGAATTTTATTGATGTCACTAGTAACTGGAATTGGCCTTTGTTTTGCCACTTAGT
This sequence comes from Citrus x clementina, assembly GCF_000493195.1. NCBI lineage: Eukaryota > Viridiplantae > Streptophyta > Magnoliopsida > Sapindales > Rutaceae > Citrus > Citrus x clementina. Next base: position 20,608,969 of record NW_006262339.1, read on the forward strand.
GCCTAGTAGTATCCTTTTAAAGATTGCTGCAATTCATCCGCCAACAATTTCTCATGGCAATGACAATTACTTTTGGGGAATTTCATCTAATGGAATGTTTTCTGTGAGATCTGCGTATGAGTTTCTTGATGATTCTATGGGCGGTGGATCTTAAATCGTCTGGCATTTGGCTTGGAACTCGAAGGGCCCTCATAGCATACGAGTTTTTCTCTGGCTTCTGTTGCATGGTTGATTGAAAACTCGAGAGGAACTCTATAGGAGACATGTTGTTGTTTCTATTTTTTGTGATAGATGTGGAGGGTCGGTTGAGGATATCCTTCATTCTCTTCGTGATTGTGTTACAGCTATGAGGGTATGGTCCCAACTTCTGTCGAGTTAGTATCATCCTAATTTCTTCAGTTGCCCTCTTAAAGAATGGCTACATATGAATATGTTGAAAGGTAATAATGCTGCAAGTCAAGAGTATTGGAGAGTGTGCTTTGGAGTGACGGTGTGGCGTTTATGGTTTTGGAGAAATGATGTCCTATTTAATCATGGATCGTGGGATAGTAGCTTTATAGTTATAGATATTAAAGCTCGGACGCATGAGATCCTAAGGTGTATCCAGCAACCTATGACTGTAAAGCAACAGAAAGTGGAGAAAATGATTTGGAAAGCTCCTATTTGGCCGAGTGTTAGCTTAAACACGGATAGTGCCAAAAAGTGGTCCGGTCATGCTGGGGCGGGTGGTTTGATTCGCGACTTCAATGGAAATTGGCTCATGGGTTTTGTAGTCAACCTTGGAAAATATTAAGTTCTTTCGGCTGAGCTTTGGGGGCTGCTGCATGGCTTGAGAATGGCTTGGAAAATGGCTTTAGGAGTATTCAAGTTGGAGTGGATAACAAGAGTGTAGTTAGGGGTGTCAACAAAACCCGCCCGGACCGGATCCGGGCCGGACTCGGCCAATCCGGTCGGGGCAAAACCCGGACCGCATATACAGAAAAAGCGGATCCGGGTTTTAGAATTTAAAACCCGGACATATCCGGGCACGGTCCGGGTTCAGCACCCAAAACCTAAAACCCGGACCCGGACCCGTTTTCCCAATTGAAAAAAAAAAAACTAAACCAGTTACCTACCCAAACCCAAATCACAAAACCAAATCCGAAAATCCCTAATTCCCCAAATCGCAAAACACCCAACCCAAAGGTATAAGCTGAGCAGCGACGCTACCACCGTCACCGTCGGCTAGCACCCACCGTCACCGTCGGCATCATCTCTTCTCGTTTGCATTTGCTGACTCGGTTTTGCTCAGTTGCGGCTGTGACGGGAGTCGTTCGTGCAGCGGCAGCAGCGCAGTGCATCCCCCTCCGGCGCCGTCAGCGTCAGCGCCACCGTCTCCAACTCTCCATTGCCACTTTGTCATCCACCATCAGTCCATCACTCTGCCATCACAGCCACCACTACCAGCCGTAGGTATTGATTTTTTTCCTTCCATATTTTGTCTTCCCAGTTGCATTTTTGCCGATTGCTTCTCTGTTGGTGTTGGCTGTTGCTATTTGTGTTTATTTTTGGTCAATTTTGTGCATGGTTGCTGACTTGCTGTTGCTGTGAGAGTGTGAGGCTAAGTGGTTTTGACCGTAGAATATGAGGAAAATATGGCCAATTTTATGAGGGATCCTTATTGCCTGCTCGTGTAATACTTAATTTTAATGATTTGTATACATCTATCATTTTGCATTTTAGCTGCGCGGGATGAAAGCTAGCTACATAAGGTAATAAGGTTCACTGGTTTGTATATAGTGTAAAATTTATTTGAGCCATCACCAGTCAAGCAGTCATCACTCTTCAATTTCAAGAGTCTGAATATTGAATAATCTGGCCCTAAAATGCATCAGCAAACGCACACAGCATATGATTGTATGATGAAACTAGGGGGTTTGTGTCGAGATTTGTTGGGTTAAACTATTGAAGTGGATTTTTAATGTTATATTACAACTGGTTATTCACTTGTTTGTATGATTTTGCTTCTGTTGGCTGTGTGAACCTCTCTGCCCAGCTTGATTTGATTTGACAACAAAGCAAAACCAGACAATATTTTAATTTTTATGTTGAATCCAAAAATGATATCATCAAATAATACAAATTTGTATGCCATTTCCCTGTTTCAGTCAGTTTACTTCCAGCTCATACTCTCACATTTATTGTTAAGTATGTGGTTGCTGACTTGCTGTGAGCCTGTGATTACTGTAACTGTTGCTCTTTTTTTTGGGCCAAATCCTGTTGCCTTTTTTAATTTTATGTTGCTGACTTGCTGTGAGCCTGTTAGTTTTATGTCTCGGTCTCTCTTTTCTGTTCACTTTTTCGTTTCCACACTAAAATCTGAAATTTAGTATATCTTTGCTATTGTAACAGTAGAGTAGTGCAATGTCGGACAACGTAGAAATCAATTCTTCGAGTGCTCCAGATTTATCTCGTAATGTCGAAGATAAAATTGATAATGAGGTTGAGGAAATTTCAGTATCAACTGTGAATGATAAGAGAAGTAAGGAAGAAACTAGAAAAAAGAAGAAAGTCTCCGAAGCTTGGGAGCACTTTACAAAAATAATGGTAAATGGAGAACAAAAGGCAAAGTGCATGCATTGTAGTGCAATTTTAAAAGCAAAATACCAATCGGGGACTTCAACTTTGAATAGACACGTGGCAATGTGTTTTAAGCAGAATCAACCAAACATAGAAGAAGCACTTCAAGGAAGCCTTAAAGTGATTAAAAGAGAGGATGGAACTTGTGGCATTAGTTATGGCAGTTTTGATCAAAATGTTTTACGGAGTTTGATAGCAAGAATGGTTATAATGCATGAGCTTCCACTTAGATTCGTGGAATATATAGGCTTCCGAGAAATGATGGCACATGCTAACCCCGTGGTTAAGCCAATGAGCAGAAACACTTTGAAGAGCGAAATCTTGAAGTTATATCAAATCGAGAAGGTTAAGACTTTGCATTTATTGGGGAAAAATCATGGTAGAGTGGCCATTACTACGGATTTATGGACAGCTAGTAATCAAAAAAAGGGATATATGGTCGTGACGGCCCATTTCATTGATAATTCCTGGAAATTGCATAGTCGAATCTTAAGGTAATTTGTCTATAATTTTTTATTTGCTTAATTTTTCTTTTAAGTTTATTATTAATTATATTAGATTTTTTTTCAAGTTTAAATTGTAATATATTTTAAGTTTGTGTATTTAATACCGACTTTTGAATATTTGATAGGTTCATCTATGTTCCAAGTCCCCATACTGCTGATGCCCTATGTAATGAGTTAGTACAATGCCTATTGGATTGGAACGTGGATAGAAAGTTATCCTCAGTGACATTGGATAATTGTACCACTAATGACGCAATGGTGGAGAAATTGCTGTTAAGGTTTGATACCGATACCTTAATTTCTAGTGGTAAATTTTTTCATATGAGATGTACTGCTCATATATTGAACTTGGTTGTGCGGGATGGGTTGAAAGTTATAGAAAGTGGGATTGGAAAGATTAGAGAGAGTGTGAGTCATTGGACACAAACACCAAAAAGATATGAAACTTTTGAGTTAGCTGCTAGACAATTACAAATTAATTGTAAAAAAAAATTGAAATTAGATTGTCCTACTCGTTGGAACTCTACTTATGCCATGCTTGAAGTAGCATTGATGTATAGAAGTGTTTTTTCTCGGTTGCAACAACGTGACCCTCAGTATAAGAGCTTGCCAAGTGATGAGGAGTGGGATTTGGCAGTCATAATGGTGGAGCATTTGAAATCATTTTACATGTTAACGGAGATGTTTTCGGGTACAAAATACCCCACTGCTAATTTATTTTTTCCGTTGATATGTAAAATGAAATTGTCAATTAATAGGTGGCGCACTGTTGATAACCTTGCTATTAGGATTATGGCTGATAAATTTGACAAATATTGGAATGAAATTCATCCAATGTTAGTTGTGGCTGTTGTGCTTGACCCAAGATATAAGATGATGTTAATTCATTTTTATTTTCCTAAGATATATGGTGATACAACAGATGAGCTTATTGAGTGTGCACATAAGCTTTGTTATGATTTAGTGAAAGAATATGAATCGAAGGCAGCGCATGTGAATGGTGGGCAGAATGTTGGATTGGAAATTTCTCGTTCTGAATCTTGTTTGAATTCGAATAAGTATTGGGATGTAGATGAGTTTGAAACATTTCGAAGCCAAAATAAACGTGCTAAGGTAACTAAGTCGGAGTTGGATAGGTATTTAGATGAGGAATTATTGGATTCCATTCCGGACTTTGATATTTTAGCGTTTTGGAAGATGCACACAAGCCAATATCCTATTTTGGCTGAGTTAGCTAAGGATATCTTAGCCATTCCTGTATCCACCGTTGCCTCTGAGTCAGCTTTTAGTGCCGGGGGCAGATTTTTGAGTCCGCACCGTAGTAAACTTCTTCCTGACACTTTAGAAGCCTTAATGTGTGCTCAAAATTGGATTTGGGCTTCTACTTTTCGAGGTATAAAGTTATTTGAATCATATTTTAGTAGTATTTATTTGCTTGAAATGCTTTGAATTTTAATGTGTTATTTTTGTTGTAAGGTGGAGTTCCGGAGGATGAGATTTTTACTGGGGAGGAGGTAATTTCGGATGATGATGATGAGCCACAAGCGTCGACAAGTAGTATGACATGAACGTTTATTTATTTATTTGGAATTAGACATGAACTTGTTATTTATTTATTTTACATGGGAGTGTTTTGACTCTTTTATGAACTATTTTTTGAGTTGTTGAACATTTTAGGATTTTCATGTGTTGTATTGATAATTGGTGTCATTATTATGAACTTATGATATATGTTGGATGTTATTTAGATTTATTGGGTTATTGGATTTAATTTTTTTTTATATATAGATTGAATGAGTTTAGGTTAGAAGTTAGATGAATTTTTATTTATTATTTGTGCAAAATTGGTATTGTTAGTATGTTATAAGTTTGTATTTAACTATTTCTCTAATTTTTCTTTGACTTAAGTTTGAGATTTATCTTGTATTATGATACACAAGAAATGTGCATGCGTGTTGTATTGTTGTTTCACTTGTTTGGTGATATTTATTTTGGCTGCAGCCGCATTAGCTTATCAAGTGAATTATAAAGTTGTTTTCGAGTCAATAACAAGTTGTTGTGCCGACTGCAGAGTCAGAGTGCAGATGTACATGTACACACATTAACGGAGGACTAAGCTTATTGTTTAATTAATTAAGTTGCTTGGTGCATGCCACTTACCATCTGCCGCTTTGACCATTATTGGATAACTTCTACCAATTTGTTACATCTTAATCAAATTTATTTTCAATTTAAGATAGTTGTATGACTCTACTGATTAAAAGGGAGCCATTGTTTATTTTCAATTTATTTTTAATCTGTTACATCTTAATAAAAATGAAAGAATTTTTTTTTTGAAATATTTGTTTGCGGGCTTAGAAGCCCGGAAGACAAAACCCGGACCCGGGACACGCCGGGCTCAAGCCCGGACCGGACATACAAAAACCGGGTTTTGTCCGGGTCCGGGTTTTAATTTTTGGCATCCGGTCCGGTCCCGGGTTGCACCAAACCCGGACCGGACCCGGGGTTTTGCCAAGCCTAAGTGTAGTGGATCTATTGGCACTGTCTTCTATTCCAGAAAATGAGAATGTCGTTCTTATCAAGGCTATTCGGGAATTATTAGAGCGAGATTGGATCGTTCAACTAGAGCATGTGTATAGAGAGGCAAATTGTGCTGCTGATTTTCTTGCTTCTTATAGTTTAAATGCTCCTATAGGCTTTCATGTTCTTCATTTTCCTCCTCCTACAATTGTTGGCTTACTTTGTAAGGATGCTTATGGGATTGCACACTCCTGATTAATGTTGCCTTAGCTCTTCGTGAGCCCTTTTATAATAAAAAGAGAAAGAAAGAGAAAACAAAGAATGTAAATTTCTATGAGAACATTTTGTAGGATTTGGATGACATTATAATTTGTCTCAGTCGTCCAATAGGTCCAAGAATAGCATTCCCGACCCAAAAATGAAATAGATCTGCAAAAAAAAAGACACGAGAAAAGTTAAAAGAAGCCCCCTTTTTGTTTTTCACTTCTACTGCCAAACATAAACAAGATGCATGCATGAATCTATGAAATTTAAAAACTCATATGTATACAAACTCTCATATATGAACATCCATATGAATATGGATTGAATTAATATAGTTCGTAACAGCCAAATATAACATAATTTCAACTCCATATTGAGTTGTTAGAGAGAATAGAATGATAAAATTCCTCTATTTCTTTGTTAAAATTAATCAATTTTCCACATGTTTAAAAAATTCATCAAAACCCTTCTGTGTTACAAAATTTTTTTATTCACTTTCAGCCTTTTTTTTATTTCTTTTATTATACTTCTGCAAACAAACTTATGATTACAAAAAAAAAATACTCAATTTACCTAAACAAAACTCAGTAACTAATCAATTAGAAAAATCAATCATAACTTTTATTCTTGGGATAAAATAGTAACAAACATGAAAAAAAAAGGACAGTTAATAAAATCTTTTCAATGGCTTGGACTTTTTATGAACTCCGAATTAAACATGATGAGAAAATTTAATTTACCAAAGCAACATGAGAGCTGTGATCATTTTTTTCGAAAGACTAATACTACTATACTTAAATAGTTGACGTGCCTTTGGTTGTTTATGTTACTCAATGGTAGAATTGTAAAATAAGCATAATAAAATCATATTTTATAAAAATAAGAATGTTCTCACTTGTGTTTTTTTTTTTTCTCTTTTAGTGGTTACAATCTATAGTCTATTGGACAAATATGTAACGTTATAGCATAGCTCTACTACGAGACTAGTTCAGATATAAACTCCCACTAACAAATTAACAACATTTGAGAATAAATCAAACACTAATTCATTTATTTCATGAGGAAAAAAAAGAAACTCCTGAAGGCTCCAACGGATGCCCTCAATGTTCTTAAGAGCACCGATAATGATGGGCTACAAGCCCAATTACATATATTATAATTATAGGCTCAGCATAAATAACTAATAAACTTACTCGGCTACCCTAATCGCCTCCTGAAACTTAGAAAAGATTAAGTAGGCTAGTTCGAAACCCTCTTTCTCTAGCTCTGTTCTGAGATCCACAAAATCCCCATGTTTCTGTAGGATAAGAATAGCATGCGGCCGATTGTTCGGAAGTTTGGGTTCCGAAAAATCCCTTAGGATCCCAAATTCATACCCAGTTGTAAAAATAATCACGCTGAAGAAAACAAATAGTGATTTGTACCTTGTGGTGGTGCAAGCTTTCTGCAGGATGTTCATAATTGGGAGGCTAAATGGTTGTAAATATAAGGTCGTTTTTATTAGAGCCATGTGTATTCAATTAGAAAAGCTATTGAAACAAACAGGGGCTGCAGTCTTGCAGAAGATTTCAAGACTAGTTTAATGGATGGAATTCATATGGCACACTTGGTACTGAGAAAAACACTTGGTACACGGAGCACGAATTATCAACATACAAGAAATTGCCGACAATGAAAGGCTGCTGAACTGGGATTATATATCCATGTACTTTGTCGACAACAAGAACCAAACATGTTGTATGTATGATCCAATTATTTGAATCCATGAGGGTAAATTTCGAATAAGAAGAAGGCAATTGGACGTGCTGGGCCACGTGCTATGTCTTTACTGAACACTGCTGAGCATTTTGATACGGACTTGTCTTGCTGATGGTAGCATCACCAGGGCCAAGGCTTGTATCCTCAAACTAAATTTTGAAAAAAAATGGAAGGGTTTCACAAAAGACCTTGAGATTCGACAGGCACCAAGGTTGTAATTGTTGTGCGCGGAATGCGGAATCAAGCGCACCAAATAATTACAGAAAAATAAAGGACACAATTATTTAACGTGGTTCGGTAATTAAACCTACATCCACGGAGGCAAGAAAGAATAATTGTTTATTTAACAATTAATAGAATACAAATATTTGAGTAACGAATCTCACTTCCCAGAAACCCAAATATACCCAATACTCTCACACTCTGCAGCAAAGATAAATTTTCCAGACACACTTCTCTCACTTCTCTCAAAAGCTTAGAAACTTATAAGCTTAACAATTTTGGGATACTTAGAATGGAAGAAGTGCCATCTATTTATAGGAAAAACAATGGCACTATTGCACCAACCCTTCTACTATTCCACCTAACCTAAGCAAATTGTCAATGGTGTCCATTTGGCAAATTTGACAAATTTGCCAATTTTTCATTTTTTCTTCAATTATTTGGTAGCTCTTTGAAATTTGCATGCTTTCTTGAATTTGGATGCCACATGCATGACTTTTCAACAATTCTCCACCTCGGCGAAAATTTGTCCAAATTTGAGCCGACTACCAACGAACCATCATCCCTAAAGTGGCTGCATCTCTGATGACTGCCTACGTACCCACAATTTGGGATCAAGTCAACCGTAGTTCAAAATTCCCGAAGGACATAACTTAACACAATTGAAGGATTTGAATTAGTTTCAAGCAATGTTTAAACTTAACTCCAGAAACTACCTTCGTCAACATATCTGATGGATTATCTTTGGTATCGATCTTTCTCAACAACACAACACCGCTCTCAATAATCTCCCTCACATAATGATATTTCACGTCTATGTGCTTTGTCCGAGCGTGATATGTTTAATTCTTCACAAGAAATATCGCACTTTGATTATCAGAGAAGACCGTAATGTTCTCCTGGATTACTCCTGAATCACCTAACAAGCTTTTCAACCAGATAGCTTCTTTTCAGCTTCAGTTGCTGCCATATACTCTGCTTCCGTAGTGGACAGAGCAATTGTCGATTGCAAAATCGACCTCCAGCTAACCGGACCTCCACCCAATGTGAATACGTAGCCCGTTGTTAATCTTCGCTTATCTAGGTCTCCAGCGAAATCAGAATCACAATACCCAACACATTGTTGACCACAATCCTTCTTGAACAATAACCCAACATCAATTGTCCCATACAGATATCGGAGAATCCACTTTACCGCAAGCCATTGATTTTTACCCGGATTGTGCATGTATCTACTAACCATGCTCACTGCTTGAGATATATCGGGCCTTGTGCATACTATAGCATACATAAGACTACCCACAACACTAGCATATGGAACACGAGCCATGTAATTGCGCTCCTCTTGAGATGTAGGACATGAAGAAGAGCTTAATTTGAAATGAGGAGCTAGAGGTGTACATACCAGTTTAGTTTTGTCATCCATACCGAATCTTTCTAGTATTTTCTTCAAATAAGACTTTTGAGTCAACTATACGCTCCCATTCTTCTTGTCTCTACGAATCTTCATCCCAAGTATTCTCTGTGCATCACCCAAGTCTTTCACCTCGAACTCAGAAGCCAGCTGCTTCTTTAATCTTTCGATCTCATATTTATTCTTCGAAGCTATAAGCATATCGTCGACATAGAGTAACAAATAGATGAAAGCTCCATCTGGTAGTCTTCTAAAGTAAACACAATGATCATGTTCACTTCTGGTGAATTTCTGCCCTTGTATAAATTGATCAAATCTTTTATACCACTACCTTGGCAATTGCTTCAGTCTGTACAAAGATTTAATCAACCTACACACATGATTCTCCTTTCCAGCAACTCTGAAACCACAAGGCTGAATCATATAGATTTCCTCCTCCAAATCTCCATGTAAAAACGCCGTCTTAACATCCAATTGAGCCAACTCTAACTCATATTCTGCAACTAAGGCAAGTAGGATACGAATGAAAGTCTGTTTTACAACTGGAGAGAAAACTTCATTGCAATCAATACCTTTCTTTTGAGTAAAACCTTTTGCCACGAGCCTTGCTTTGTATCGAAGAGTTGTTTGATTCGGAGATCCTTGCTTTTTGGTGTAGACCCATTTATTGCCAATAGCCCTTTTTTCCTTTGGTAACTTTACAAGTTCCCAAGTCTGATTTTGATGGAGAGATTTCATCTCTTCCTCAATGGCTAACTTCCACTGATCACTTTCACTGTTGCGTAATGCTTCACCGAAAGTGTTGGGGATGTCATCATCAATAACTAGAAGTGCATAGGCTACCACCATATCTTTAGTAAGCCATTCGAGTTTCTTTATCTCTCTTCTTGGCCTCCTTGTTGCTATAAAATCATCATTATCTACATCATCAATTGTTTCTTTATTTTGTGGGACATAAGAAGAAACAACCTCCTCTTCAACTCTAGGTGTCACCTTCATAGTTGAACCCTTCTTACTCTAGGTGTCACCTCCATAGTTGAACCCTTCTTTGATGTAGAACTAACTAGTACATATGGAGTTGCATCAAACTCCACCCGCTGCAATACCTCTTTGGTCTTATTCTTCATCTGTTGAGAACTTAAAGCTTTCATCATTGAAGCTTCATCAAATGTGACATCTCTGCTACACACAAACTTTTTGTCTTCGAGATCCTAAAGCTTGAAGCCCTTTACTCCACCTTTGAATCCCACAAAGATAGCTTTTCTAGCACGAGGATCTAGTTTACCATCTTTGACATGATAATAAGTTGGACACCTGAATATACGAAGGGAATCATAGTCTTGTGCATGCTTTCCAAACCATATTTTCATAGGAGTTTTACCTCCAATTGCAGCAGAAGGCAACCGGTTTACCAAGTGACTTGCGTAGCTCACAGCTTCAGCCCAAAACTTTTTATCTAAACCAGCATTAGATAACATACACCGTACCTTCTCCAGTAAAGTACGATTTATATGTTCAGCCACACCGTTCTGTTGCGGAGTATGTCTCACCATGAAATGTCTTTTAATACCCTCGTTCTGGCATACTTGCAAGAATGGATCAGAAGTATATTCACCGATATTATCAGATCGTAATACTTTGATCTTTCTGCCAGTTTGAGTCTCCACTAATTTCTTTCATTTCACGAAAATCTCTAGAACCTCATCCTTTGCTCGCATGGTGTACATCCACACACGTCTAGAGAAATCATCAACAAATGTAACAAAATAATGACTTCCACTAATTGATGCAGTCTTAGTTGGTCCCCATACATCACTGTGAACATATTCAAAGATCTCACGAGTATCGTGATTAGCAGTACTAAACTTGACCCTTGTTTTCTTGCCTATTACACAATACTCACAGAAATTTAATTTACAGGTTTTGGTACCTTTTAAGAGTTAGTGCCTCATTAGAGTTTGCAAAGACTTCTCTCCAGCATGTCCCAATCGTACATGTCATAGCTCAGTGGTGTCACTATGCATCTCAGCAACATTTGCTTCATCAGTTGTATCTTCCTTCAAATAGTACAGATTGTAACGCCGAACCCCTTGTAGAATCACCATAGCTCTATGTGTAAACTTCATTATACCATCTTCAATGGTAACCTCGTAGCCTTTAGCTTCCAAAGCACCTACAAAAATTAGATTTTTCTTTAAAGTTGGAACAAATCTAACCTCTTTGAGTTCTCTGACCATTCTATCAAACATTTTGAGCTAAATTGTTCATATCTCCATTGTGCGACAAGATTGATCATTCCCCATCATAACTGCACCGGATTCAAGATTACGAAAATCCGTAAACCATTCCTTAATAGGACACAAATGATAGGTTCCTCCAGTATCAAGTATCCACTTGCTCGAACTAGCCACATATGCTGCAGGAGTAATACGTAGTGACTAATCAGAGTCTTCATATTTCCGTGCCATGTTTGCTGCTGCTGGTTTCTTCTCATCTCTCTTTTGAGTCTTTGGACAATCTTTCCTCCAATGGCCCTTTTCATGACAAAAGACACACTCGTCTTGAGCTATATTTCTGCTTCTCGATTTGGATCGAGAATTCTTTCCACCATGCTTCTTCTGTTTCTCCATTGTCCAATCTCTGCTCACCAAAGCTTCAGATGATGCTCCTTCAGAATTTTTATCATTATTTCGAATCTCTAAGCTAGTCAATGCTGTGCAAACATCTTTGAAGACGATCACACTCTTCCCATATATCAAGGTAGTCACAAAATGGTTATATTTCTCTAGTAGTGAGTGTAACAGAATCATAGCCTTGACTTCATCCTTAATATCTTCATCAAGATTCTTCAAATCAGCAAGTAACTTTTCAAAACTTGAGACATGATCGTGCATTGACACCCCAGGCTTCATTCGAAAACCATATACTTGGCTCATTGCACGAAGGCGATTTTCAGGACTTTTCAGCAAGTACTTCTCCTCCAATGTACGCCACAAAGTCATCGCACACTCCTCATCTTTCACCAAGTATTTTACCTCCTTGGTCAAACAAGATCTGATCTGACCACAGGCTTTCTCATTCATACGATCCCAAATTTCTTCATCATACAAGTGTCTTTTATTTTTCAGAACAATATCGAGATCGATTTGAATAAGAGCATCCATAACTTCGTGCCTCCACATGCCGAAGTTGATTTTCCCATCAAATTTTTCAACATCGATCTTTTGGTCTCCTATAACAGGTGCTGAATAGCGATTTGACAAATCTCGCCTCCCACCTAAAGTATCTCCTGAAATAGTCTCGGTAGATCTCTCCCCAATTCTGGAAGTTTTACCTTCTACCATTTTCTCAACGAACTATTTTCACTTGAAAAACAGCCTCTATGATGTTAATTTCGCGTGAATAAATGTACCAGGAAAGTTTCCAGGAGACTGGACGGGAACTCGGTCCCTATTAAAAACCAGAATCCTTAGACTCTTATCGCCTTTGTTGACAGAACCTTCTTACACATGCAAAAATACACACTACTTACAATAGACTGTCTCCCAAGTACAAATGGTCGTCTCCACCGTATTCATGAACAGTACCGTATGTGAACAGTACTGTATCCCCCCAAGTACGAACTGTCGACTCTGATACCACTTGTTGTGCGTGGAATGCGGAATCAAGCGCACCAAATAATTAGAGAAAAATAAAGGACACAATTATTAACGTGGTTCGGTAATTAAACCTACATCCACGGAGGCAAGAAAGAATAATTATTTATTTAACAATTAATAGAGTACAAATATTTGAGTAACGAATCTCACTTCCCAGAAACCCAAATATACCCAATACTCTCACACTCTGCAGCAAAGATAAATTCCCCAGACACACTTCTCTCACTTCTCTCAAAAGCTTAGAAACTTATAAGCTTAACAATTTTGGGATACTTAGAATGGAAGAAGTGTCATCTATTTATAGGGAAAACAATGGCACTATTGTACCAACCCCTCTATTATTCCACCTAACCTAAGCAAATTGTCAATAGTGTCCATTTGGCAGGCAAATTTGACAAATTTACCAATTTTTTATTTTTTCTTCAATTGTTTGGTAGCTCTTTGAAATTTGCATGCTTTCTTGAATTTGGATGCCACATGCATGACTTTTCAACAGTAACTTGTGCAATTCCTCTAAACGTATAGGGCGAATCCTTGGTACTTGCGTGGAGGCTTCAGTATGGTTTGAAATGGCATCGATATCGATGTGGCGTTATAGTAGTGGTTACTTTGAAGAAGGCTTTCAAAAACAACTTGAAAAGTTGAGATCTGCTATTAAATTGGGCACTTCGGATAATGATATGGCTTAAGAAAGGCCTGATCGAGTTGTTAGTAAGATATATTTTTTTTCAGGATTTTAAAGCGGAAATGTTGGGGAAGGAAAATTATTATAATGGCCTGAATATTGAAGAATGTCACGCCCCTCGTGTTTCTATTAGGCATTTCATGGAACGCTTGGAACATCTGCGCTCCGTAGAGGTGGCTTTCCCCCCCCCGGGGGGGGGGGGGGTGTGGGGTGGTTGGGGGGATTATACCTGGTGGCGTGGTCGTACTACTACATGCCTCACAGGAGCTGGAGAAGCTGCACGACGCAGCCACCTGCCCTGAGAGAAAGTTTACTATTCAGCTTTTTCAGAATGCTTTAAAGATGCCTGTCTAAGCGATTGCTTCCTCAGCTGGATTTGACGGTTTTGCTGTTGTGGAAAAACTGCTGAAGCAAGACAATCCTGACATTGGATTTGATCCAGCTAGAGGTGAAATATGTACATATGATCAAAACTGGAATTGTTGATCCATTGAAATTTGTAATGAGGGAATTATATAATAGCTTGCGTCACTTTCCTTCTTATATGAGCATCAATAAGAATCGCAGGCGTTAGGCAATTACGGAACAGAATCCTTTTGTATTTGGGCATCAATGAGAAGAGCATCGGTGAGGATCTCCAGGCATTCAAGGAACAATTTTTCAATAAAGAGCACTTATTTTGAAAAGCAAAGTTAAACAAGATGGTAGTAAAAAAACAACTGATCCCGTGATGGTTTAAACAATTTAGTTACAAAATTATAACTCCGCACTGGGTTACTGACTATTTTATCGCCATCTTGTCACTCTCTCGTCTGTTTGTCATTTTTCTTTAATAAAAACTTTGTGTAAGAAAAATGGACAAAGTCTTATTGGTGTCAACAGTATTAGGTCGCCTACTGATATGGTGGTGAAGGTCAATTATTTTGTGTCACCTAGCAAACATGTAGCAATGTTTTATTATGATAATTTTTTTTTTTGGCAGTATGTTTTTCCACTTCCTTTTCTTCTTTCTCCCAAATATTTGTCTCTAATTTCAATTTCTAAATAAATACTTAACGCAACTGCATTTTGATTCGAAATTTCTTTGAGGCATGTCAAAGAAAAGACTAAATTAAACAGTAAAAAATTAAATTTTCATTCTTTCTTTTTTCGTTACAGCACGTGAGAGAAAAAAAAATGAAAGAAATAGCTATACTAAAAATGGGAATAGTGGAAAATGAAGGGGAAAAATAATTAGGCACAGAAGAAGAGGGAGAACTAAAAGATGTTCACAACTCTATTTACCAATTAGAGTGAGAGAATATGAAAATAGGGTTGGAATATGTTTAATTGAATTGAAATTCCTAGAAATTTTCAATGATTGGAGTTTTGGCCGGTCAGATTTCGGTGTTGGCATAGGAAAGACTTTCTACCAAAGAGGCAAAGATTATACTTACCCCAAAAAGAGTTCATACTGGCTTGAAAAGGAGTAAGGTTCCGTTTGATATAATTTTTTAGATAAAATATATTTAAATAGTGTTTTTACTATTAGAAATTTTATAAGTGGAGTTTTTACTATAAAATTTTAATTGTTAATTTTTAATGAGAGGTTTTACTAAAAAAATATAAAATTATTTTAATAGATAAGTTTTTAAAGGTATGGCATAAAAAGAATGAAACAAGAATAAAAAATAAATCATAGGTATTTTAAACAATTGAACTTTATTAAAAAAAAAAAAACTCTCCAACCTACACTCATGGAATCTCAAAATTTGAGATTTTACTATTAAAGATAAAAGAGTTTATTTAAGCCCCAAATATTGTACTCAGAAAACAATCAAATAACAGTAAAAATTTTTAAAAAAAAAACTTATTCCGTGTATCATAAATCATAATGTACTTTATTTATTAATTTATTTGCTTGTTCGCTTGCTATAAACACTTACCGGAGGCGGATTGTAATAAACTTTGTGCAGTTATTGTAGTAAATAAAATATAAGAAAATAAATAAACTAAAAGGAAGAAGGAGAACTTACCCAACAGGCAAACGAATGAAAGCTCCACTTTTTGGGTTTTGCAACGATAAGCCATATAATGCAAGGAAGCTGACATTCCGATACATCGATATAATTTATTATGTGGTAGTAATTTATAAGTAGCAAATATGTACACACACAGAGAGTCATCCTCTAGTGTGCTCGTCCTCATTTATTTTCATACAGATATACTTTTAAGCTGTGTGGTTTAATAAATTCAGTTTTTAATATTATTAAACCGTGCGACTTTATAATTTATTGAAAATTAACTCTATTAAGTTACACGGCTTAATAATATATCTGCATTTTAAAAAAATGAAAGTATCTATATCTGAGAATTATATATATAAGACTTTGAAAATAGAATTAATTTATCACTTTCAAAGTATTATGTTGATGAAACCCTATCAGACCTCCAAAAAATGGTGGTAACATTGCAATAAATCCTATTGTAGCTATTGCTAGGGCTTATCCATAAAAATAAGAATGTCTACCATTATAAAAGTTAAAAATATATTGTCAATTTCTTCTTTATTGAAATCAATATATATCATTTATCCCTTATTATTTTTATAATAATCAATTATCCCTGGCATCAATAAAATAACAAAAATCAAGGGGAAATCATTCATTCGATGCATGACATGAAAGAGAAATTTTAATACATTTGGCATAGGAAATATGAAACCTAGAAGAAAGTAAAAAAAGGCTTTTAATTAAATAACCCAAAACTTAAAAGTTTTTTCATCCTCTTTTCTTCTTCTCACTTTTTTTTTTTTTTTTTTTTTTGATTACATGAGACTATTGCTCAGATTACAACTCATATTACATGAGAATATAACTGATATGTACAAATCAGACTATAACTGGGACCAACATACATCAAATCTAATGGAGCACTGCCCAAATTTTAACCCTCTCAAATATTCGAGGGATGTCTACTCCTCGCACTGGGGCAAGGAAGTAGACTGCCTTCACTCAATTTTATTTGAGGAAGGAAACACCCCCACATGCATTGTGGGGGTTCGAACTGCTGCTCTCCAAGTTGGAGAGCAGCAGCTCTCACCACTCGGCCAAAGGCCGAGTGGCTTCTTCTTCTCACTTATTTTTGGCTAGTTAGAAAAAAAGAAGAAGATAATATTATGTAGTAAATATGATTTTTAATATTAATTTTGACAAATTAATAAATATATAACTGATTTTTCATCATACAAGTGTAAAATCAAATCAACTTAACTTTCAAGATACAAAAACTATTGTTACTAAACACTTTCATGTTGTAATATTTAAATTACAGCTGCTCAATCTCAGTTTTAAAATGCCATAATACAGATACTGCTATTGATATTCGATATGGGATGGCTTGTTATGCAGCTATGGTACGAAACCATGCAAGACTGGTTATGGAGGCAAGGTCAATATTGGTGTATACTTTGATGAGCGGAAGCTTTATAATTTGGTTTGTAGTTCACTGGGAAGATTGGTTTGTCTCTACTAATTGTTGAGTCGAATTCATTATGGGTCATTCAACGTGTATTGGGCCATCAAAGTACTCATACTGAGTTGTTTTGGGTTATTGCAGGTCTAAAACTTCTTGTTTACTAAGCACGATTTCAAGATTTGTCATGTTTCAAGGAAATGTAACCAACTTCTTTTTTTGGGTGAAAGAATTTTTGCAACATTTAACTTGTTATCTTTGAACAGTCTTTTCTCGAAATAATGAGGATTTTATTTTTATTTTTTAAAATTTACTTTGATAAAGTACTATTATCGTTTATATATAAATATTATATCATAAAGTTTACTGTATAGTATTATATTTTTTAAATAAGGAAAAGGGTAAAAGCTCGTTTAGTCCCTATATTTTAAAGTTAGTGTCCGTTTAATCCCTATATTTTTAAAAATACCTCAAACCATCCCTATCATTAAATTATTGACACTCTTGCCATTATATTTTGTTCCTTTTAACTTATTTTTATAATATTACCCTATTATAATAATTTTTTTAGACATTATTAAAAAGAAAAAAATAAATTATCAGCTTAACACCAAAAAATAAAATAAAATAAAAAATATATTAATTTTTGTGGAACACTCGCTTGAGTTAAAAAAAATTGATAATGTAATTTTTTACAATATTAATTTTTTAGACATACGTGAGCTTCCACAAAAATTAATATATACCTTTTTTGTTTTTATTTTATTTTGGAGGATAATTTGATAATCTAATTTTTTATTAATATCCAAAAAAGAAACATTATTGTAAGAGTGTAATATTGTAAAAGCAAGTTAAAAGGAATAAAAAATATTGGCATGAGTGTCAATATTTTGCAACAGGGACGTTTCGAGGTATTTTTTAAAATACATGGACTAAATAGACACTAATATTAAAATATAGGGACTAAATAGACATTAATACTAAAATATAGGGACTAAATGGACTTTTACCCTAAGGAAAATATCACATATTTGACCAAATATTTTCGGGAAAAATTGTTGTTCATAGGCCATAATAAACTCACATACATCACTTTTATGAGTTTTCTCAAGTAAAATTATGATTTTTGTTGGGGAACTTAGCATAAGATTTCTAGATATCCAACCAAAAAGACTCGCTTCTTAGGTGGAGTGACCTACTACTTTATAAACCCAAGCATCTCCCCTTTACTAGCTAATGTGGGACACAACTCAACAATTCCCCCCGGACGAAACCACCGCCGGACTCTGATCCTTTCGTCCGACACACCTAAGTTGTTCCACCACCACATTCCGGCTACTAAGGTCTAGCTCTGATACTTGTTGGAGGGACTTAGCATAAGATTTCTAGGTATCCAACCCAAAAGACTAGATTCTTAGGTGGAGTGACATACCACCTTATAAACCCAAGCATCTCCCCTTTACTAACCAATGTGGGACACAACTCAACAATTTTAGAAGTACTTTAAACGGGGTTCGTTGGGCAGACGGTGGCATAAACTATATTGTTCTCAAAGGCATTACTGATTTAATCCATTTAAGGATTGTAAATGGTGCTCGGGTCTGGATCGTCCGGATTTTACAAAATCTATCAACAGCCATTTGATTTACTTGACTCACATGCTTTGCGCGTGAGTCACTTTAGTTCTTCAGTACGGCGTCCTCGCACTGTCTTTTAGAGCATCCCTCGTGCCTCGTACTTACTCTGGTAGACGACATTAACTGTTCATCATACGAGTCTCCTTTCAAAAAACCGACATGCCGTATTCAAATGGATGACAGGCACTGTGTATCCCTTTCTTATAACCGACAATGTCATCTCAAGTGGATTATAGATTCTTTCATTTTTGACCCTAATACTATATGTTGCTCTTTTTAGGCAAAACAGAGCATTATGTAATTTAAACTACTAAAAATTTGTATAGAAGATTTCTGTGTAGGCTTGGCAAAACCCCGGGTCCGGTCCGGGTTTGGTGCAACCCAGGACCGGACCGGATGCCAAAAATTAAAACCCGGACCCGGACAAAACCCAATTTTTGTATGTCCGGTCCGGGCTTGAGCCCGGCGTTTCCCGGGTCCGGGTTTTGTCTTCCGGGCTTCTAAGCCCGCAAACAAATATTTCAAAAAAAAAATTCTTTCATTTTTATTAAGATGTAACAGATTAAAAATAAATTGAAAATAAACAATGGCTCCCTTTTAATCAGTAGAGTCATACAACTATCTTAAATTGAAAATAAATTTGATTAAGATGTAACAAATTGGTAGAAGTTATCCAATAATGGTCAAAGCGGCAGATGGTAAGTGGCATGCACCAAGCAACTTAATTAATTAAACAATAAGCTTAGTCCTCCGTTAATGTGTGTACATGTACATCTGCACTCTGACTCTGCAGTCGGCACAACAACTTGTTATTGACTCGAAAACAACTTTATAATTCACTTGATAAGCTAATGCGGCTGCAGCCAAAATAAATATCACCAAACAAGTGAAACAACAATACAACACGCATGCACATTTCTTGTGTATCATAATACAAGATAAATCTCAAACTTAAGTCAAAGAAAAATTAGAGAAATAGTTAAATACAAACTTATAACATACTAACAATACCAATTTTGCACAAATAATAAATAAAAATTCATCTAACTTCTAACCTAAACTCATTCAATCTATATATAAAAAAAAATTAAATCCAATAACCCAATAAATCTAAATAACATCCAACATATATCATAAGTTCATAATAATGACACCAATTATCAATACAACACATGAAAATCCTAAAATGTTCAACAACTCAAAAAATAGTTCATAAAAGAGTGATATGTCCGGGTTTTAAATTCTAAAACCCGGATCCGCTTTTTCTGTATATGCGGTCCGGGTTTTGCCCGGACCGGATTGGCCGGGTCCGGGCCGGATCCGGTCCGGGCGGGTTTTGTTGACACCCCTATTTCTGTGTCTCTGAACTTGGAAAAATGTAAAAAAGGAAAGAGACAAGTGCTTGTTGCGAATCCAAACTAGTCGCTCCACCTCCACTTGCAGGTCTATGATAATATAAGTAGCTAATTGCTTTATTAATAGTCCTTCACATTGGAAGTCCCCCAAAAAAAAAAAATCTGAATAAAGGGCGCCCTTAATTTTATAAATGATCATACATATTCTTTTTGACAATTATAAAGTACTTTTAGGTTACAACAACACAAAAATTAACTTTCAATAAATTTCTATAACAGATATAAATATAATCTGTATATAAAATATCATAAATTTTACAAATTATTTAATATTAAACAACATTATTTGTGATGTTGTTAATACGTTAGATTTGTTTAATATTAATAAAATTGGTTTCATAACAAATAATATAAAATAAATGTGTTTAACATTCAAAATAATTTATAAAATCGATATTACATATTTTACTTATATTATTTTTTATATTAAAATTTTTATGTTACGTCAATATTAGTATAAGTTTAAAATTAATTTTTGGATTAACAGATTTAAGTTTCAATAAAATCTATTGAGACATATTGATAATATCTTAATATTAAAATAATTTGCATGACATATATATTTTGTTTTATTAATTATATTTATTTTAATATTTTATTTCTATTAATGTGCTATTTTTAGTTACTGTTTTTATTTTAGTATTGTATTTTTATTTATCATAAAAATTTTAGCTATAATTCAAGGATATATTTGTTAAAAAAAGGGGTCTGAATAGTCATTTATGAATCCAATAAAATTTATGTGACTATTTAAGTAAAATTTAAAATTATGGGTGGCTTTTTTCCTAATTTTTTTACATTAAAATTAAGACCAAAGACAAGGTTTTTAGTTTTAACCAGAATCTGTTTCAGAAAAGTACTACCATTGAACACTTTGTTGCATGTATGATACAAATTAGTCTTTAGCAAATTTTCACCAATTGTTCTAATTTTCACCCAGTAGTTGTTTTTACCGACCCATTAGCCATTACCGAGTACTCTAGATACTCCCCACGTGCTATGTTTCTCATTCTCAAATCTCAATCGTTGGATATAAATATCCAACGGGCACTTAACTCAAGGACAAATAAGGGGGCTCGTTACCCTAATGCCTCGTAGTCGTGGCCAATTTATATACACATATTATATTTCATAAACAATTTCTTGGAAGATGCTCGAAAGGCAGTTTCCTAGGCTTTTTGAATAAACTAAAGAAGCCCATTATTATCTTCGACGATAGTGACTGCCATTTGAAGAATTAATTACGACAAGTGGAAGTTTATATCGAATAATTGATTATGCAAGTCAGTCAACACTAAGACTTGCTTTAATCTGGAATACAATCATACAACAGGGCTGAGGATGAGGAGCTAGAAAGTTGCGTGATTTGATTAACTACTTTACCTTGAGCATATGCTTCATTGGAGAACCAACAGGCTGTAAGTTTTATCTTGTACATTTCTCTTCTACTTTCCGAGTTAATTTACATATCCTGTATGTTTAAAAATTGAAGCAAAGCTTGAATGTTAATTTTGTATAAACTCTTTGGCTTTAATTAAGATTTGCTTAGATAGAGGTCGGGGCGCACACTCTCTTATATATCAGCATCTGAAAAAAATTTCTAATTACATTTCGGGATTTATTAGGTATAATGTTTTCTTACGGGGGGAAAAAAATTAAGTAAGAAGCTGCGGATCAGTTTTTTACTTTTTAAGAAGAGGATCACTAATAAATTTAATTTCGAAACCAGAAGCATTCTCATGTTAACTTTTTATACTAGTAAATATCTTATTTATTGCAATTAAGATCTATGCACAAAGTATTTATTAAAAAAATATATATATGCCAAGTTCTTTTTGTTTATATATAATGTCAATGATTAGTAGTAACCTTAATGTTCTTCTGAATTCTTTCTAAATGATATGAGGTTCTGGCACACTATTTTATTTAATTATATAATATCAATTTATTTATTTTTCTTTAGCTATTAATAATTTATTATTTACTTTTATTGATAATTTTTTTAAAATTTTTATTAAGAAAGTTAAGTAATAAATTTAATGGAAGTAATGGTAGAAAATATTAAAATTAATAAATAAAAAATATTTTATTTATTGTGATGCAACTTATGCAATATAATATGACGTACGAAACACATCCTAAATTAATTATACAACTTTGAGTCTTTGACACTTGATATATACATTTTCGTTTTTTTGGTGCCCATAGTTTTGGATGAATTTTGTCGTTTGCATTGTATTCTTCCCAAGATGTCAGTGTCAAATTTTTCATTCAGTTTCAGGAACAAAGATAATGGCTTCCACAAGTATCCAAAATGCCTTTCATGGGAAATATGATGCATTTTTAAGCTTTAGAGGAGAAGACACCCGTAAAAGTTTCACAGATCATCTGTACGCTGCTTTGAAAAATAAAGGAATTTATGTATTTAAGGATGACAAAGAGCTTGAGAAAGGAGGATCAATTTCACCAAATCTCCTTGAAGCAATTGAAGAATCGAGAATTTCGATTATTGTTCTCTCCAAAAACTATGCTTCTTCCACTTGGTGCTTGGATGAACTTGTTAAGATTGTTGAATGCAAAAAAAGAGACAATGAAATTTTCCCAATATTCTATGATGTGGAACCAACCGCGGTGAGAAAACAGACAACAAGTTTTGGAGAAGCTTTTGCTAAACATGAAGAAGCTTTTAAGGATAATATAGAAAAGTTGCAAAAGTGGAGAGACGCATTAAAAGTGGTGGCCAATAAAACTGGCTGGGAATTGAAGGATAGGTACTCATTCTTGTTCTCTATTATTATTATTATTATTATTTTGCATGCCTAGCGACTACAAAACAGATTTTAGTTTTCATGATTCAACATTGTTTCAATTAAGCAGCTTCTATTTAATACGTATATATATCATATGATATGTCGTTATAAAAACAGTAGTACTATAAATGAATTAATATTTCTGCAAATGAAGAGACATGGACGTTGATACGTTAAATTATTGTATTCTGAACCTTTGAAGACTATATATTGATTTGATGCTTTATGCTCTATTAATCATATTTTTTAAAAAATACATAAATAAAACTTTATTCTTAGATTGACTCTTGAGCTAGATTGCTAAATACTAATAATAACATCAATCGCAACACCAATGATATTCAATACCATTACATATTTAGCTAATCTAATTAATTTCATATGTGTAATAAATGATCTTATCAAAAATTGATCTAAATTCTCTTTCAATCTAATTTGTCGGGCTATAGAAAGAAATAATGTATCAATAATGATTGGGAAAAAAAAAACTGCAGAAGATATTAAATAAATTTCGCACCCTCAATTTTTATTTGGTTGGGTTTGAATTTTCTTATTCCAATCGTCTCTGACTTGTGTGATAATAACATATTACTTTGGTTATATGACTTCAATTTGATGAAATGAATATTGCATAGTTTGGATTTTATGCATAATATGGAACTGACTAGTTACTACGTTCACACCAACTTTAATTTAACCACAACAATCTTTTCTTGTTATTTCAATCTGCAGCAATGAGTCAGAATTTATTGATGAAATTGTCAATGTGATATCAAATAAAATTCGAACGAAACCAGAGATTCTCAAAGAGCTAGTAGGAATAGATTCACGCTTGGAGAAACTGAGGTTTCTTATAGGTACAGAGTCTAGTGATGTTCGTATGATGGGGATATGGGGCATGGGAGGTATAGGAAAGACAACTCTTGCAAGAGTTGTCTATGACTTGATCTCTCACGAGTTTGATGGGAGTACTTTTCTTGCCAATGTTAGAGAAAAATCCGAAAAAGAAGGCAGTGTAGTCTCTTTACAAAAGCAATTACTTTCTGATTTACTAAAGCTTGCCGATATTAGCATATGGAATGTAGACGATGGTATTAACATAATAGGAAGTAGGCTACGACAGAAAAAGGTTCTTCTTGTAATCGATGATGTGGCTGATGTTGAACAACTACAAAATTTAGCTCGAAAGCGTGATTGGTTCGGTCCAGGCAGCAGGATCGTAATAACAACGAGAGATAAACAATTGTTGGTGGCACATGAAGTGGATGAAGAGCATATTTATAACCTTGAGGTACTAAGTAACGATGAAGCTCTTCAACTCTTTAGTATGAAAGCTTTTAAAACCCGTCAACCAATGGGAGAATATGTGGAGCTGTCTAAACGTGTTCTAAAGTATGCTGGTGGTCTTCCATTGGCTCTAACAGTTTTGGGTTCCTTTCTGAATGGTAGATCTGTGGATCTATGGAGAAGTACGCTGAAAAGACTAAAAAGAGAGCCTCCAAATAAGATTATAAATATACTTCAAATAAGTTTTGATGGACTACAAGATTTAGAGAAGAAAATATTTCTTGATGTTGCATGTTTCTTTAAATTGTGGGATAGAGATCATGTGGCAAAAATTCTAGAGGGATGTGGCTTTTCCCCAGTCATTGGAATAGAAGTTCTTATTGAAAAATCCCTATTAACTGTTGATGATGACAACAGACTGTGGATGCATGATTTGTTACAAGAATTGGGACATCAAATCGTTCAAAGACAATCCCCCGAAGAACCTGGGAAACGCAGCAGAATATGGAGAGAAGAAGAAGTGCGCCATGTGTTGACAGAAAACACAGTAAGTGATTGTTATTACACCTTACTATGTCTCTGACGAACTTTTAGCATCTTGACATTATTGTTTTATTCACTTATCACTTGCTTATAATTTTCAGGGAAATGAAGTAGTGGAAGGAATAATAATCGACGCCTACTTTCCTGAAAATGAGGTGTGTTTAAGTGCAGGTGCTAAAGCATTTTCGCAGATGGCCAACCTAAGATTGCTCAAAATCGATAATCTGCAACTTCCTGAAGGCCTTGAATACCTCTCTAACAAGTTGCGGTTACTTGATTGGCATCGATATCCTTTGAAATCTTTGCCATCAAATTTCCAATTGGATAAAACTGTTGAATTTAATGTGTTACAGTCGTATTGAAGAATTATGGAAGGGAATCAAAGTAAGATCAATATTTTTGTTACTATTTTATATTTTTTTCAATAGATAATTATTGATGACAATTTTATTACTACAGTTGTAAATGAATTAAGAAGTACCTTTTTAATCCTTTTTGTTTTCGACAGTATTTAAACATGTTGAAAGTCATGAGACTCAGCCATTCACAGAACCTGATCAAGACACCAGATTTTTCAGGGGTCCCAAATTTAGAGGAGTTAATTCTTGAAGGATGTACAAGGTTGCATGAAATTCACCCGTCTTTGCTGCTTCACAGTAAGCTTGTTATATTGAACCTGAAAGATTGTAAAAGTCTTACAACTCTTCCAGGCAAGATTTCTATGAAGTCACTTAAAACACTTGTTCTTTCTGGTTGCTCGAAACTAATGAAGAAGTTTCCAGAGTTTGCTGGAAGTATGAATGATCTATCAGAACTCTTTTTAGACAGAACAACTATTGAAGAGTTGCCATTATCAATTGAACATCTCACTAGACTTGTTTTGTTGAATTTGACAGATTGCAAAAATCTCAAGAGTCTTCCAATTACTTTAAGAAGACTACAATGCCTAAGAAATCTTAAGCTCTCTGGTTGCTCGAAGCTTAAGAAGTTTCCAGAGATTTTAGGAAGTATGAAAGATCTGACGGAGCTCTTTTTAGATGGAACTTCCATTACAGAAGTTCCATCTTCTATAGAATTTTTTACCAGACTTCAATTATTGAATTTGAATGATTGCAACAATCTAGTGAGACTTCCCAGCTGTATAAATGGTTTGAGATCTCTTAAAACTCTGAATCTCTCCGGCTGCTCCAAACTTCAAAATGTTCCAGAGACGCTTGGGCAAATAGAAAGTTTGGAAGAACTTGATATAAGTGGAACAGCTATAAGACGTCCTGCGTCCTCCATTTTTGTTATGAAGAATCTTAAAACACTATCTTTTTCTGGGTGCAATGGACCACCGTCATCTGCATCATGGCATTTGCACTTTCCCTTCAATTTGACCGGAAAGAGTTCATATCCTGTAGCTTTGATGTTGCCTTCTCTGTCAGGTTTGTGCTCTTTAAGCAAATTGGATCTCAGTGACTGTGGTCTAGGGGAAGGAGCAATCCCAAATGATATTGGCAACTTATGCTCATTAAAAGAGTTGTATATGAGCAAAAATAATTTTGTTACGCTGCCAGCAAGCATCAACAGTCTTTTTAATCTTGAAAAACTAGAGTTGGAAGATTGCAAAAGGCTTCAATCTATGCCACAACTTCCTCCTAACCTAATGGAAGTTCGAGTAAATGGTTGTGCTTCGCAGGTGACATTATTAGGTGCATTAAAACTATGCAAGTCCGAATACACATCAATTAATTGTATAGACAGCTTGAAATTGGTCGGGAACGACGGTTTGGCATTTTCAATGCTAAGCGAGTACCTTGAGGTCAGTCTCTTACTCTGTATCTCCCAGCTATTCAAAATTATTCTTGAAAAATTAAGCAATGGTACGGACTTGTTCATTTTTTTACTTTTTGGTTGCAGGCAGTGTCAAATCCATTAAAAGACCTCAGCATTGTTGTTCCAGGAAGTGAAATTCCAAAGTGGTTCATGTATCAGAATGAGGGTTC
Source organism: Citrus x clementina (assembly GCF_000493195.1). NCBI lineage: Eukaryota > Viridiplantae > Streptophyta > Magnoliopsida > Sapindales > Rutaceae > Citrus > Citrus x clementina. The sequence goes on from NW_006262339.1 coordinate 20,635,749, forward strand.
TTTAATAACAGTCACAAGACATTCATATTTGTATAATATGAATAAGGTTGCGGGATATGCGATTTGCTGTGTTTTTCACGTCCCTAAACATTCTCCTGGTATCAGAAGATATCATTTGTATCCAACACATAACTTGAACTGCTATATGGATGCATCTTGTAGCAGTTTTTTTATTCATTTTAGAGAGAAATTCGGTCAGGCTGGGTCGGACCATCTTTGGCTACTTTATTTGTCTCGTGAAAAATGCTATAGTAGTGATTGGCTATTTGAATCTAATCTTATTAAGTTGTCATTTAAATCCCCGTCAGGTCCTGGATTGAAGGTGAAGAGGTGTGGTTTTCATCCAGTCTACATGCACGAGGTTGAGGAGTTCGACCAAACAACAAACCAATGGACTCGCTATACTTCTTATAATCTGAATGAATTCTATCACGATTTTGTTGGGGCAGAATTAGCCGCAACATCAAAGCGAAGCCTTACTGAATATGTTGGAGCACCTGAAGCCAGTGGAAGTGGCTGCTGTGATGATGTTGAGGAACCACTTCCTAAAAGATTTAGACTACTCGAATGACGATAAAGCCTACTTGTTATTTATTCTCTGAATTTATGTGAAGGTATGCATATCAATTTCAATTTATTTCCTTTGCATATGGCATTTCATTTGCTTTCTTTCTATTTTATTTATGGTATTTCAT
>NW_006262339.1:20638684-20665151 GCF_000493195.1 Citrus x clementina
TGAATTTTTATGATTTCTCATGAGGTAGAAAATTTTAGAAATGGGAAAAAAAATGACGGACTGAAGTTTCTCCTCTGTTTTGTATTCCCACTGTATTTGTTTTCATTGCAGCATTGTCTCTTCTTGAAGCTTTCTCATTTTTTGAATACATAATTGATGAATTGCAGCATTGATACGAGTGAACAATAAACTAATTAGGTCATTGTAATCTGATTGATTTTTTTTTCTTTTGACAAGTTTCGCTATAGTATATTATTTATATTCCTAAATAGAGACTTGTAAGTTATGTTATGACTTACTAATCTTACATAACTATCCTACATTAATTGCATTGCTACGAGTGAACAATAAACTAATAATTCGGTCATTGCAATCTGATTGATTTTTCGATTTACTTTTGGCAGCTCCCCCTTGTTCTATTTGAGTAGCTCGGCTCTCAATTTTTTTCCAACCTTGCCCGTGTTCGCTATAGCATTTATATACAGTATGTGGAGATGACACCATTACCATTCAAGGTTAGAGAATGGATAGAAGCAAACAATTAATTAAAGAGGAAACTTTATCTTAATTTATTTGTTGTTCGATGATGTTGTAGTGAAAGCGTTATGGGTATGGCCGAATGGGTATTTTGAGGAATTTTGAGATAAACACATCTAGGAGAAATAACAAGCCTAAAAATTTTCCAGATGCTAGCGGTGAATGGTCTCATAAAGTTTAGAACTTTATGTGTGGTTATGGGGAAAAAAAAAAATTGAAATGGGTATTTTTTATGAATAGTCAATTTTATATTTTCCTTTTAAAGTATAGGGATTTGTATTAAACTAAGGAAAGGAAAAGGTAATTTTTCTATGTTTTAAGTATTGTTGTCGACAACAATAAAAAAAAAAAAAGAATTGTTGTTGACGTATGTATTTAAGAAAAAAAATCATTTTTTCAAGAGTAGTGTTATACATTTCAAATTTTTTATCTAAAAAATTTATGTCAAATGATGTTACATCGATCAATTGGTTGGTGAGATAATATAATTAATTTGCTTGAACCTTGTAAAGAGCTATCAATTACTCAATGAATGATACATAATTTGAAATCAAATTTAGGATAAAAAATTTAAAATGTCTATCATAACTCTTTTTTCAATTGTTTTAGTTATTGTGATTCCTAACCCCCGAAACTCACTTCCCTATTGTTGTTGCAACTGCTACTATTTTGTTTTTGCTATTATTTTTTAGAATTTTTTATTTTTGAAGTATTACAATGTGAATATTTTTGGATTATTTTACTAAAAGCCCTTTTAACTTTCATCTAAGTTTTATATTTCTAACGCCAAATGAGTTCAAATTTCTCTATAATGTCATGTGTCAGATGAAATGACCTTTTTACCCTTACTTTCAGTAATTGTTATTAATTTTAATAGGAGCAAATTTATAATCTTCTCGTTATACGTAGATATTAAAGGCTTGTTTTAACTTTAAAGGACTCTCTAACCTTGTAAAAATTCTCAAAAATAAATACACGCTAAATGCGTCTATGTTTTGGAATACATAAGTTATAAACTGAGAAAGGCACGGAATTAGGATTTAAAATGAAAAAATTAAAAATTTCAGGATGTTAAAGCAAAACTTCTATAAACTAAGGGGTCAAGATATAAAACGTTCAAAGAAATTGACTAAATTTTAAAGGGAGGGGATATTTCCACCCCATTATTTGTCTAAATCCACCCCACCTCCAAAAATATTCACAATAAATACCATTATATCTAATAAATACAAATAAAAAAGATATTTGCATAATTAATCAATTAAATCATTCTTATATTTTTTTCTCATTTTTTATTTTACTATTAAAGTTATTTTAATATAAGTTCTATATAATTATTTTACTTTATAATATAAAATGGCTCAGTTGCCTAAAGTAATATTTGTCATTGTATCTAATACTTTAGGTACTTAATTTTGTAACCTATACTCAAACTTTTTTATGAAGTCTAATAATTTTTAATATTTTACATGTAAATGACATAAATTTGCACAACCTAATAATTTAAATGAATATTGTCTCATAAAGGCATTGTGTTAGTTTAATTAAAGGTTAATAATCATATTAATAAAGTAGAATTGACCCATTTAGAAAGAATGACATTTGTATAAAATAAAAAAAGGTTGAATTTAAAGTAAATTTTTGGTACTTTATCTTTTAAGTGTAAAATAGCTAGTATAAATTTAGGTTAAAGCAATCTTATTAGTCACATCTAATGAAAAAAATTTAATCACAATAAAATAAATAAGATAGATTTAATTGATTAATTCTTCATAATTCTTCTTTATTTGAATTTTTTTTGAAAATAAAGTAAATTTTTTATAATTATTTTTTTACTAGGATAGACTTACAAAATTTGTGGGGTAGAAATACCACCACTCAATTGTAATTAAAACCTTTCTCTTTTCTCTTTTTTGATGGGTCTCCTATTATTTTTTCTACAGCATCAATAATGTAAGACCTTTTAATCATTAGAAACTTGCCTTTAGAAATGGAATCTGTGTCTTTTTTTGATGCAGCTCACTGCACAAAGACTATCTATGCCTTCATTCTTCTGATAAGGTCTATATCGATAATCATGTTGTTTTTGATGAATCATCTTTTCCTTTTGAGTTTGGAATCCAACTTTCTTCACCTTCAAGTTCTTGCTCATCTCAGTCTTCTAATAATTCAGTCAGTCCTTTTGTTCATTTTCCTCTTCAACAGACTGGAGCACAACTTGATATATCACCCTTTTCATCCTCTGCTTGAGCAAATGATTTAGCCTCTAATCCAGCTCTATCTACCTCATTTTCACCAAATATCCAAACATTACCAAAAAGACAATCCTCACAACCTCAACATCTATCACTAGACATCCAATCCCACCAATTAACTCATTCTCCTCAACCTATTCATGGCCATTTCATGGTCACTAGATCCAAAGCAGGGATATTAAAACCTAAACCAGCCTACATGGTGAACTGTACATCGAAACCTTCAGAGCCATCTTCAGTATCAGCTGAATTGAAAAATCCAGTCTGGTTTCAAGCCGTGAAAGAAGATTATCGGACCTTAATTGACAACAAGAATTAAACCTCCAAGTTCAGCTTGAGCAATAGGCAACAAATGCGCATATAAGATTAAATACAGTCCTTATGGCAGAATTTCTAGATACAAACTAAGGTTAGTAGCTAAAGGATTTCATCAAACTCAGGGGGTTGACTACAATGAGACATTTAGCCCTGTTGTTAAGGCCTTTACCATCAAAGTTATTCTTACCTTAACTATCATGAATAATTGGTCACTAAGGCAAGTTAACATCAACAACTTTCTTCATGGCTATCTAATTGAGGACGTCTACATGCAACAACCAGAGGGCTTTGTAGATCAGTCCAAGCCTACTCATGTTTGTAAACTTCAAAAGGCTCTTTAGATTCTTAAACAGGTTCTAGAGCCTGGTTTAACAGGTTAAAAATGGTGCTGACACATCATTGGGGTTTTCACAACTCATGATCAGATATATCTCTCTTATTCAAAAGCGTTCATTATCTCTTTTACTTCTTGTTGTCTTTGTTGATGACATAATTGTGACAGGTTCCAATTCCAATCTAATACAGCAAGTTATCACAAATATGTAGTCCACTTTTGCACTTAAAGACCTTGGAGAATTAAGATATTTTCTGGGTCTTTAGATTATCAAAAATATTGATGGCTTGCATCTTTCAAATGCAGGGCTGCACTCCCTGTTCCACTCCAATGGCAGCTGTTATTCCTCCTAATAAAGCAGACAGTGAATCTTTTGCTGATATAACGCTTTGTCAAAGCTCTATTGGCGCTTTATAATATGCCACTTTGACCAGAATTGAAATAGCATTTCCAATGAATAATCTCAGTCAATTTTTGGCTGCTCCTACTGTTAATCACTGCGAAGCTTGCAAGAGATTCTTCAGATATCTTAAGGGTACATTACACATGGGTTTATAATTTTCTAGTCATGATCTTTTGGACAGTAATTACTTTAGTGATGCTAACTAGGTGAGCGATCGAGATGATTAATGGCCTATAGCTGGTTATAGTGTCTATCTTTGTCCAAAAATTTGGTATATGGTGCTCCAAGAAGCAGGCTATAGTCCTTAGGTCGAGCACAGAATCAGAGTACCGAGCCTTGGCCATGGCTGCTTATGAGATTCTTTTCTTTGGATCAGATCTTCGTTGACAGGGCTTGGTGTCACTCTTACTTCCACACCTATTCTTTGGTGTGATAATCAAAGCGCAACTGCCTTAGCAAGTAATCCAAAGTTTCACTCTCGTACCAAGCACATTGAGCTTGATGTTCATTTCTTACAAGAAAAGGTAGCTACTCAAAGTTTTCAAGTCCGTTATGTTCCTAGCTCAGACAATGTTACTGATATTATGACCAAAGCCTTATCTTATCACCCTTTTCGTTCATTGTGTACCAAGCTCAACCTCATTACCTTAGGCTGAGCTTGAGGGGGAATGTTAGATGATAAGCTGATCTGGTGCTGTGTGTGCGCTGATGAGTGTTGATGAATTGGTGCATGCTGATGAACTCATGAGCTGGCTTTATGAATAAGCAAAGTATATGTTGATGTGTTAAGTTGTTATGACAAGCCAGCTAGCTTATTGTAATTGGTTAAAAGAATCAACTCTTAGTAATTCTATTATTGTAAAAGTTAGTTAATAGCTTGCTGCTTGTGAGCGAGTATAAATTGAGTTGAGTAAAAAACTTAGATTGTATTTTTATTCATTCGGCTCCATTTAATCAATTCTAAATTCTTTCAGATTTCTCTCTTGTTTTCTTTCTCATTTTCTTTCAATCCAAACAAGCATATTAAACTCTAATATTTCATAACAAAATATGTTGTGTGGAGGTTTTGGTATTTGAAAATCACCTCTATTTTTCAACATTCCGAAATTATCCTTCATTCTACAATCATTGATCTTTGTCATGTACATATGTGCCTAGGACATTTTTTTCTTTTTTTGTTGATTAATAGTTGTAAGGAAAATTCTAAATAAATAATTCAGTTATAAACAATTCACTACAAAAAATATATCCAATTCCTTCTCACTTAAAGAGAGAAAAAAAAAACTAAGAATTGAAATTTTTATGAGAACATTTTGTAGGATTTTGATGATATGATAATTTGTCTCATTCCTCCAATAGGTGCTAGAATAGCTATCCCAACCCCGACGATGATAGAAATCTGCAATCAAAACACAAGAAATGAAGTTCAAGAATAGCTCTCCCGACCCTGATGATGATAGAAATCTTTTTTTTTTTTAATTTCTATTTTAAACATAGACAAGTTAATGATATATTTATATGGGCATCAAAGAGTGAAAATGAAATCATATATAAACTATCTTATAAAAGAACGTCCAATAAAAATAGCAAGCTAAACGTAGAATAATTTCAACTCAACATCGAGTTATTAGAAGGAATAGGATAATGTTTAAAACTCTCCTGTTGTTTGTTAAAATTAATCAATTTTTCCTCATGATCCAAGATTCATCAAAATCCTCCTTTCATTCAAATTCTTTTGCTAACTATCAACGTTTTTGTTTATCATTATTTTACTAGAGTCAGACTTATGGCTACCAAAAAATAAAAGTTATTAAATAATTTCTGCTAACTACCTGGACAAAACTCAATAATTATCAATTAAAAATCAATCCTAAGTCTGATTTTTACGTAGTAAAAAGCATAAAAAAAGGAAAGTTGATAGAATATTTTTAACAGCTTTATTTTTTTTATATGAATTTGAAACATGAGAGAAATATATTAATTTAACCAAATAACATGACATGCTTTGATAATTTGTCCAAAAGAATAATACTATACTCCATGACTGCTAGAATGGTTTATCTAACAAATATATATAAGTACTTATTTAATCTCATAAATATTTTTTAGATTTTTGTTATTGTTTGATTGTTTTTCTTTTAAGATTAAATAAATTATTTTGCCTCTACTAAAGCTCAAATTTTGGATTCTTTGAAGTAGAGCTTGAAAAGTCCTTTTTAAAATGTTAAAATATTTAAAATATCTTTTACTTATTTGACAATCTTATTTCATTTATTTCATAACACAACTTTAAAGAAACTTGCTTATTAAAGTAATTTTACACTTTTTAATAAAAGCTCTAATTGACAACTAAATAACTAAAATCTTTCTCGCGAAAGCTCTACTTGTAAGCTCTACTAACAAAAATTTTATTTAAATAAGTTTTATTTGAAAAGTTATACCAAACTGAGTCTTATATAGTGATGTGCCTTCTATTGTGTTACTAAATTATAGAATTGTATAATAAGTGTAATAGAGTACGGATGTGTAAATTATTTAAAGTCAAATAATATACTTATGTGTAAGAACAATTTAATTTAAAGTTGATCTAATTTTTGTTTAGAAATATTCAATTGCAAGTTATTAGATAAGAATTATAAATAATTAATATTGATCCAAATGTTAGGCATAAATAATAAAGGATAAAAGCTCGCTTAATCCCTATAAGGTTGGTACTCGTTTAGTACTTGTAATTTTAAAACTACCTCAAAACATCCATGGCGTTAAACTATTAATTCTCTGCCATTACTTTTTATTTTTTTTGCCTTACTTTTATAATATTATGCTCTTACAATAATGTTTCCTTTTTCTTGGACATTAATAAAGAAAAAATTAAATAAACAATTCAACCCCCAAAAAAATAAAATAAAAATAAAAAGTATATATTAATTTTTGTGGAAGCTCACGTATGTCCAAAAAATGATATTGTAAAAAAATTAAATTAATAATTTTTTTGGACATTAATTAAAAAAAATTAATATATTAACTCCTCAGCAAAGTGTTCCAAGAAAAAAAAATATTGTTGTAAGAAGATAATATTGTAAAAACAAGCCAAAAAAAATAAAAAGTAATTCTAAAGAGTGTTAATAATTTAACATCAGTGATATTTTGAGGTATTTTAAAAAATACAATGACTAAACCGCAAAAAAAGTTACTCACCTAACTCTAATCTGCCTCTCAAACCGAGAAAAGATAAAGTAGGCTAGCTTCGGGATACCACTCAACTTATTGTTACTTACGTTCTTTTAGAATAGTTATAATATTATACATGTATATTATAATATGAGGTATATTAGAGCTCCAAATACAAATATTATATAGTATAGCCTTCGACTAGCTCCAATCTCCCATTAGTAACATTTGGAATAAGTCAACCCCCTAAACTACTATTTATTCCATGAAAAAGGAGAAAAAGCCTCGTGGGGACTTAATATGATATACTCAAGAACCAGCCCAACATTGAGCTTCAAGTCCGATGATATATCATACTTGGATTACTTTTCAACGCCGAGCTAACTTTTTTACTGAGTAAAAAATCAATAATCTAAATTTATTTTTTATTTTTTTATTTCTCTTACCTAACAACATTTGATTTAGCAAAAACTTAACACTAACTCCTTGTCCATCATACTTATGGTTAGGTATAAATGATAAATTACTCAACTACCCTAAACCACCGTCTAAAACTAAGAAAAGATAAAGAAGTAGGTTAGTTTTGAACCTTCTATATCTAGCTCTATTCGGAGATCCTCAAAATCCCCATGTTCAGCATTGTTTAGAAATTTGGGTTCCGAAAAATCCCTCACAAAGTCAAACTCATGCCAAGTTGCAAGTATTGTCATCTGTGGAAGAAAAAAAGTAATTTTGTGCCTTGTGGTGGTGTGCAAACTTTGTACAGGATGTTGAGAAATTCTAAAATACATAAGAAGTGTTATGTCAGTCATACAATAAACAAATGATATTATGATATATGTGTATTTATTTTGAAAAACCGTCATGTAAGTGATATTATACTAATTTAATTACACATACCATACATGTATTAGTTGGTTGTATTATTTCTAATGTATATTAGAACTCCTCAGTTTTTAGAAACCCAACATGTAATGGGAGGCTAGGTGGCTCTAAATATGGGTCCGTTTTTATGAGAGCCATGTGTGTAGAAATGGACAAGGTACTGAAACAACCAGGAGCTGCAGAAGATTTCGAAGCAGCTGGACAAGCTGCGCGAGACAGCTTCCAGTCCTGCAGGAAAGTTTGCTATTCAGGTTTTTCAGAATGCTCTGAAGATGCCTGTATAGCTTCTTCCACTGGATTGGACGGTTCAGCTATTGTGGAAAAACTGTATTCTAACATTGGATTTGATCCAACTAGAATTGCTGATCCGTTCAAATTCGCAATGAGGGAATTAGATGATAGGTTGCGTCACTTACATTTTCATATGAGCATCAATAAGGATCTCCAGCGATGGGCATTTATGGAATAATAATTTTAATAAAAAGCACTCTTGTTTGGACAGAAAGACAGCACAGCGGGAAAAAAAAAATATATGTGGATTTATGCACTTTTTATATAAAATTATAACCCTGCATAGGATTAGCGACTGTTCTGTCACCGTCTTGTTCATTTATCACTTTTCTTAAATAAAAATTGTGTAAGAAAGTTAGAAAAAAGTCTTCCTAGTGTCAACACTATCAGGTCACTTACTGACATGGTGGTGTTGGGGAATTATTTTGTGCCACTTAACAATCATGTGGCATCGTTTTATTACTATTATTATTTTTTATTGCAATTATTTTGCCATTTTTTTTCTCTTTCTTCCTTGAACAAAATATTTGTCTCTCACTCCTCGATGCCACTTTCAATATCTGCAACTCCAATACTCAACTGAACTGCATTTTCATTCTAAATTTCTTTGAGACATGTGAGAGAAAAAATTAAACTAAAAGATTTTCAATCCTAATACTCAACCTGCCAATTAGAGCTGAGCGAATGTGAAATAAGGTTTTGGAATATGTTTGACTGAGAGTGAGATCCTTAAAATTTTCAATGAAGGGAGATGTATCTTAGAAAATTTAAAGGAATTAATCGGAGAGAATTGTCAAAAGTATAAGTGATCAAATCGGCAATGAATATGTTTGGCCGATCAGATTTTGGTGGTAGCATAGGAAAGACTTTACTTTAAAGATGATATTTACCGGAAAATAAGCCTCGTACGGACTCAAAAAGGAGTAAGTATCGATTTAAAAAGAACAAAAAAATTGATAATTACACTTTTGGGGCTTCCTTGGGGCCGATTTTAGGCCGCACGCGCACATATATCATTACTCATATGATAGTGAGAATCATATTGTGCTTATTAATTTATTTGCTTATTGGCTTATTGTAAACTTAAGGAAGGTGGGTTAAATATAAGTTTTGGCAGGTTTTGTGGTAAATAAAATTTAAGAAAATACAAAATAAATAAATAAAAGGAAGAAGGCGAACTTACCCAACATGCAAACCAATGAAAGCTCCACCATCTGGGCTTTTTAACGATAAGCCACATACTGCAAGGAAGCTGACATCCAATACATCCATTAATTATTTGGTTATAACCTATAAGTAGCTGTATGTATCTCTCTCCCTCTCTATATACACACACACACACACACACACACCAAGATTATGAAATCGAATTGGTTTATCACTTACAAAGTATGATGTCGATGAAAAAACAAGTCCTCCAAAGAACCCTAGCAACCCTCCAAAAAATGGTAGCAACATTGCAATAAATCCTGTTATAGCTGTCACCATATCCATAAAATAAATAACTAAATAAGCACTTACAATGTTAAAAAGTGTATACATATATATTATATGGGGTTAATTTCGGATAATCTTATCATGATGATGACTATCTTCAAATTATTTTTTTTTTTTTTTAACTACAACTTAACCCCAATTTTGTTAAGAAGACAAGAAAAAAAAAATTCATCAACCCACTCACATTTGTTTTCTTATCTTTTGAACAAAATAGAAGGTGACTTGAGTTTTTCAAAAGTGAGAGAAGTGAGTTGAAGATAGTAGAGATAGTAAGTTCACAAGGGAGGAATAATCCAAAATTTACCTATATTAGTTGATGTAATATGTTCTTTATTAAAGACTTTTTTCAACAGATAACTGTCTAAGCTTGTAAAATTTCTCAAAAATAATAAGTACATGCAAAATGCGTCGATGTTTTAGAGTACATAGACTTTGAGAGCCACGGAATTTGGATTTAAAATAAAAATAAAAAATAGAAATTTGAGGAGGTTAACGATATAAAATTTTCAAAGAAATTGAATCAATCTCAATTAAGTCCCTTCTTTTTCCTGAAAGTTTTTCCAACCTAGGGTCTAAAGATCCTCCAGGCCACAACATAGATTTGCCTTGCGCAGAGCCAACCTCTTCTACAGAAATGCAGTACAGTTCTGCAGAGTTCATAATAAGATTTTTCGGTACAAAGAGTTATTAGAAAATAAGAGTTTGTGTAGACTTTCTTAATCGATGCATCTAATACAAGAAATGAATTAGAATCCGAAAATAGTAGAGATTTTTCTATTTAATGTCTAAACTTACCAACATATGAACTACGAGCAACTAAACGAAGAAGTAGTCCAGGTGTAAAGCGCATGTGTTGTACCAAATATGATTCAATCATGTCGAACACTGGCATTGCAAAAACCTAAGAATCGGTGGGAAAAAAAAAACATGTACAATTATTCAATGTGCAGTGATTTCAAAAATATTATTTTTATTCTTTTTCAGATGATCTCGACTTAGCAAAGTTCTTATATTCAAAAAGTAAAATCAATTAAAAAATCTAGCCAAGCGGGAGACATAATGAACCTTATCAACTATAACGAACGAAAAAAAAGTAAAAACAGAAATAAAAATCAAAAGAGCCGAAAACATACCTGGTAACTTCCTACAACGTGAAAAAAAACCATGAAATTTGCAATGGCAATAAGCCAGGCAGGTTTTCTCAAAGAAATGAGAACGTCATCTTCCACGTATTGACCGAAAGCCCAGTAGCCAGAAATGCCAACAGAGAGGTAGCAAAATGCAACAATCACATAAGCAACAACAACTCCTTTCCACATTGGTTTTTTTGAAGGGACTTCTGGGGTTGATGGGATTGTGGCTTGAATTTCGAGCACAACGCTGTGTCCTGCAAATGCAAATGCGACTGTTCCCAGTCCGTTTAGGAAATCGAAAGCTTTTCCGACCTCCGTATGAGACCGGACTCCGTAGCTTTCAGGACGGTGATGAATTCCTTTCTTTATTGATGTTATAAAAGCAACCATCGAATAGCTGTAACGACGAAGAAGAAATTTAGCACAACCATCTAATGATATTATGTTAAGTGTATACTTATTTATTAAAAAAGAATTGAAAAACTCTGTATTGTCTGTTGAAATTAAGCCTAACTTTTTATTATCAGTTCTCTAATAAGTCTGGTCTAAGAATAAAATAATAAGAGATAAAAAAATCGAAAGGTAATGGAATCTTGTTAAAGACGATGAGGAAGAATGATTATTTTATTGAAACAGCTTGAGGAAACTTTGATAATTACCCCTTTATTTGTTTATTTCATTTTATGGGGAAAAAATACATAACTTGTATGAAAAAATTGAAGGCCAAAATGTAATTACCAGATAGACATTACAGCAGCCAGTAAGGAAACCCCTTTCAATGAATTGAAATTGGGAGTTTGAGAAAGCACAAGATGCAGACAAGCAAAGATGAGAATAAAATATGTTAATCTAACGTTTTCAACATTGTGATCAAGCAGCTCCACAAATTTCATCAATGATTTTCCTCCGGTGACCATGTAAACTATGTCTGTTGCAATTTGAACAAGCATTTGTTGCGGCATCACAAACCAATATCCAAATCTTGGGCCAAAACAATGTTCTCCCAATTCTGGGTATCGATCAAATCTCTTTCCGGGCACAACTTCATGCAATTCAACAAGTTGCCATAGTGAATAGAATGTGATTGCCCATGAACCGAATATTGCAGCGAACCCTGCCCCCCTGGAAAAAATTTAAAAAAGTGATATTAGTTTGGAAAGCACTTTGGAACTCGAATGCAGGAGAAAGACTGACGTGGGGTGATCCCACTAACTTAGCATACTACCATAGCACACTAGGGTAATAAGTTCAAACAATCAGAATCTGCCTTTTAGCAGATTTAGTGGCTCGCATGGAGAGACTAGTAAAAACATTATTCTTAATTTAATGGGTCCTACAACTTCTCACTTCTCGTACTGAGGTGATGCACCTGATCCACTAATTTTTTTTCTAAATTAAAAAAAGATCAAATTCTCAAGTGCAATGTTTGCACGTTATGAAAATGTTATTTGACCTTGTATGATGTTGTTTAACACCTATACAATATTGTCAAATCCATAGTTTCTCATAATGTGCAAACATCTGCACTGGATAAATATAATACCAGCCGAGTTGAGAAAAAGCGAAAGGTAAGCCTAGAACTCCAGCCCCCACCATTGCAGTTACATTGTGAAAAGCTGAGTACCACCATTTTGCTTTTCTAGAAGCTGTAATGGGAAGCCAGTCATTCAGATCTTTTCCTTGTGTTTGCTCAATTCCCAGGGCTCCACTCTCAATATTTTGCTGAGAACAAAAGAATGCTTTCATCAAATAATATTCATTCTCATGGAAAGACTAAAAACACTAGTTCCTGAAACTGAGAATGAGAAACAAAAAAGAACTTACATTAACCATGGTAGCCTCTCTTGTGTTGCAGAGTCTGAAATAACTTTTTTTGTTTGATTCTGCTAAGGCTCAAATAGAGGAAGCCTGAGAACCATATCTTTTGTCCAGAGATCCTAATAATCTGCTGAGTCTTGAATTGGTCATTGAAATCTCAGCCACAGTAAAAATAAATCGAAGACATGAATCTGAAGTGAATAGTGAACATTGCAACTATATTATCCGAAAATAAAGGAAATTCGGATAATTTTATATCTATGACCTATATAATCCAAAAATTGTAGAGTAAGGATTTGTAGGAGCCATATTTTAAAAATGCTAGGAAAGTATTTATTGAGAGCCACGTAATTTTTTTTCAAAGTAAATTATATTAATGATAAAGAATTGTTACAAGAAGTGGACCGGCTGTCCGTTGAGAAGGCAAAATAATGAAAACTTTTCTGTGTTATACGAAGTATGCCAATCCCCCCTACAATACTAGACCAACCCAGACATCTATCTCAAAACACTTCCCCAATTTAGATTAATGAAGAAAAAAGATGAATCTTAGAACTCCTTGAAAACTGAAGCCCAAAGCGAAGACAGAAGACGGATTCTATCCCATAATTCTTTAATATTATGTGCATTTTTCCCTTAAAAAATAAGAAGATTTCTTTCCTTCCATATACCCAAAGCAGAGCTGCGCGCCATAGCATAAATACAAAGAGCTTTGGCCTTTTTTCATTTACCAAAAGCATAGGAATTCTCCATAAAAACAGAGTGACAAGAACCTGCAATGACTCACAAAATGTTAGCCTTTTTGCACAACTTTAAGGTCCCATCACTTTTGATCTTAATTCTTCTCCACTTAAGTACAAATTGGAAAAATAATTTAAAATTTCCACTTTAATTTTACTATTTTCCTCAATTTTATCTCTCGCTGATGTTTTTATCTTTGATTATGTTCTTGTTTCTCTTCTCATTTAATATTTTATGAAACATTTTGGTATTGCCATCCCCATCCTTTGCCCAAGTAGCCTTAGCCTTTTGCCTCTACATTATCTCCTTCTTAAAGATCATTTCCTGCACCCTAAATTTTATTTGCTTTCTTTTATTAAATAAAGTCTCAGACATCAGCCCTGCTTGTTCCCCTTTTTCAATTTCGATGATTCGACCTTTGATCAATTTCTTTTCTTCCTTCACATTGCCAAAAACAACCTTATTCCAGTTCTTCAACTTCTTCTTAACCTTCCTTAGTTCGGTCTTGAATTTATATTCTTCATAACCAATACAATGCATCCTACTCCACCAATAAATCTTCTATGCATTGCTTAAATTGATGATGTTGTAGTCACATTTTTTCAAATTTAAAAGGAACATGTCCCCATTTTATAGCATTAAAGTCTAAAACAATGAGGCAATATTGATCAGAAGTAGTTCTAAGAAAAACAGTTTGATCAATACAACATGCTAGCTCCACCCAGCCGACCCAAAAAAAAAGTATGTCTAATCTGCAGCACAGTGGATTGACTTTACAAATTTGACCAGGTAAAATCAGCTCCATATAGTGTCAGGTCCTTAAGAGACGTCTCTCTAATGAAGTAGTTAAAATCCCTCATGCTTCTAGTAACTCTTCCTTCATTAGATTTTTCAGACGAAAACCTGACTACATTAAGATCGCTACCTATACGCCAATTTGGACTACACAAACTAAACAACCTAGCAAGCTCCTCCGAAAACCTTTTCCTTTCTCTTGATTGATTAGGAGATAAACTCCTGTTAGTAAACAATCGTTTCCAGAAAGAAGCTGAATTTTGATGGAAATAGAAAATTCTCACTGAAGAACCATAACCCTTCTCATGTTCCAAGCTAAAGGAATTCCTTCTGCTCTTCCCACAGAAGAGAAAAACAACCAGCTTTTAAAGCAGCTACCCCAAGAAGTACTCAAGAGCTTTCTGTTAACCTATTTCTTCTTTGTTTCTAGCAAAATTATAATGTCAGCATCTGACTTGATAATGACATCTTTGACATAGTACGTTTTTTTCTTATCCCCAAAGCCTCTAATGTTCCAGCTTAAGATCCTCATCAATTCAACTTACCCAATCTCCCATTTTCGTTTATACTAGACATAGGTACCAAAGCTAAGTTCATCTCCGCTAAAAAGGCTTTCATTGCATCACACTTCTCTCCATTATTTCTCTCACCAAGCACAGCCTCTTTACTAGTACTACCGGGTTGCTTACAATTTCCTCTCCTTTTGTATTGACTGAGAGGAGACTTAACAACATTGTCGCGTACTACCCGTTGCTCATGTGCTTTAGTTAAAAAAAGATTTAGTTCGAAGCTCTTCTGTTTCCAAAAGCTCACGCCTGGTTTTGCCCTTTGAATCACTAGTGCTGTAGTCAACCTCTTCACTTTCATCATCCCTAGTCCCTACTAGTGTTTGTCCCTCTTGTTTGATTCTGGAACAACAAAGATTCACAATCGCAGCACCCATCTTCATCTCAACTTCTCTGAGACCCAAGTGCCTTTCAAACTTCCGTTACCTTTCTACCTCTGAAGTTGTCTGAAATTTGTGTTATGCTTGTCATTTGTCAATGCCATCGGAATTAGGACTGGGATCTGAAGCCCTAGAATCTGTATTCTTCTCACTTTCAAGTAGCATCTTCTTATTTTTATCATAGGCCAAGTTTCCTCTCTTATAGTCATTGTGCTTCTTTACTAAGAAGGCCCAATTAAATCTCCCCTTCTAGACTTAGACTTTGTTTGATCCTTATGAGCTCATTTGGGCATTAATTGAATGTCTTGGGCTAAATCCTTTAACAATGACTAATTTGGGTTCTGTGGCACCATAATTGGATGGCCCAATATAATTCTGCGGAGACACCACTTTCTTTCCCTCAAGTCTTTAACCTATACGAGGGCTAATTCGGCCCATATTATTTGAATTAAATCTTCTGTAATTTGAATTTTGAGCCAGACTGCAGCTGGCATGTAATGATCTCGTTTGGAATGAAAGTGTTTTAACTCTTACGTTATAATTGTTGTGATGAAAAAATTATAATTATGAAACAAAAATTAATAATATGTAGTAAGTATAAGTTTTAAATAATAATTTTAATAAAATTATTTAAAATATAATAAATTTTTCATCATACAAGTGAAAAATTATATTAACACATCTTCCAAACTACAGTATTTAATATTTATCAAATATTTTAATATTATACTTTTTAAGTTACAGTTATCCAACATCAATCTCAAATGCACCCAATGTCTCTGACATTATCGATTCCAGCTCCTACTTTTGAAATCTGGTAGCACACAGGTACTTTACTAACTTTACCCCTCTTGGAATGAAAATACCTTCTTTCTTCTTCTTTGCTTTTGCCACGTAATCTATTCCTTTCAGTTGTCTGATAGTGCACCAAATTTCTATGCCGCCCCCAATCTCAATTTCATTAAGCAAGACTCTAATGGTCACCACCACTCGAGGCGGCTCTAAAGTATTAGGGACTTGAGGTGAATTTTTTTTTTTTTTGGAAGTCTCGTTATATTTAGTGCCTTTTACACTCAAAGAAACATAAAAAAAACACAAAATTTAATTACATATTGAATATTAACAACCAGTAAGATAATAAGAAGTTTCAAAAAAGAAAAGTAATTAAGCATTTTTTTTTAAATTCCCCAAGATTATTATTTCAAGAAACTAATTTTTTTAATTCAAAAGTAAACAAATAAATGTAATATTTTTTTTATATAGAGATGAGCACAAGAAGTTTTATAATGTTAAATAATTAAATTTTTTAAAATAGACAAATATTTTTTTAATATTTTAAAAAAAAACTAATAATGAATTAATAGTTAATACTATTAATTATAACTCTTTAATATTAAAGTTAGCAAATATAAAATTTGTGTAAAAATTTTTAATTATAAGATAATTACTAATTAAAGAGAGATCTAAAAAGCAGGCTTTTATTATAAATAAGTTTAAAAAAAATAATTTGAGTATATTAAGGGGAAAAAAAAAGAGATTTTCTAATATATGGGGATTAAGCTGCCACAATGTGACATTCCTAATATATGGGACTCTAAAGCGGCCCCTGCCACCACTTCCGCTCCTTCTTCTTGAATCGAGATTGCTGCAGGAATGAAACCTTTTTCTGCCTTTCTCACTTTTATCTTTGCTTCTTGTAAATCCTTCATTTTGATAGTTTCATGATAAACTTCAACGAAGCCACCACAAGATTCCCCAATTTTCTAAAAAAATATCCACTCTCCACATGTGAAATGCAAGACCACGAATACTAAGCCATTCACCGTTACAGGATGATAGCACATCAAATCTTTTGTTAACAGGTGGAACCCACTTGCTCAATTCCGCGTACAAATTTTCTTCCAATTTATAGAAACCCATTGCACCCAGCTCTTCTGTCTTCGTAAAATTGTAGCACATGAAGACTTTACTCTGTAACCCCTGGCCGATTGCCTCCCAACTCTGAAGCCATACTGAATCTTCCACAAACCACTGCTCTCTTCCAACTACCGAATCTTGTAGAGTCAACATACGATTTGAAGCTTTCCCCGTATGTAAATGTCTGCAAATTCTTCCTCCTTAATGAATGTCCCTTCTCTCTCTCCCCCAGATGAAGATTTCGCAAGCACTCTGCCATTTTGTTCCACCTTTCAGATTTCTGACCTTGAGGAATGATAATCTTTTGTACTCCGTGTTTGAGGAATTAAATAGAGCGACCATGATCTCCTCCAAGTGAAAGTGAGCAAATGGTTGAGCAGACCACCTCGACCAGGTGGTATGAGCTTGAGCAGATCACCTCGACCAGGTGGTATGAGCTTGAGGAGACCACCTCGACCAGGTGGTATGAGCTTGAGGAGACCACCTCGACCAGGTGCTATGAGCTTGAGCAGATCACCTCGACCAGGTGCTATGAGCTTGAGCAGATCACCTCGACCATGTGCTATGTGCTTGAGCGGATCACCTCGACCATGTGCTATGTGCTTGTGGTATGAGCTTGAGCAGATCACCTCGACCATGTGCTATGAGCTTGAGCAGATCACCTCGACCAGGTGGTATGAGCTTGAGCAGATCACCTCGACCAGGTGATGACCAGGAATCAAGACTCAGTTAAAATAAACCACCACAAAGCTCCTCCGAAAAATGAGAGCACGAATTTGATCAATTAATGGTTATTGTCACGATCTAAGGTCGTGGGTGTGGGGTGTTTATAAAAACCCCGAGAAAACCACACCAAAGGGGGAAAATGGGGGCTCTTTTTCTCTTGATCTCACTGAGAAATTCTTTCTGGATACTCTACTTTACTTTTCTATAAATTATTCAAAAAGCTTTTGGTTTTAAGACAATGTTTATTAAGCCATATGAGAAACGGCATATTTGGTTTTTCCTGTAAACCCCATAACTGACTTGAGCGTCGGAGAGTTTACGCCAGAAAAACTTCCGGCACCTCTGACCATTCTCTGTAATTTCAGGTACTTATTGATTGTCAGCTTGAAGATTATATGCTCATGAATGTTCTGCTCATAGTCAGAGAATATTCTTGGAGATCAACCATCAGCTTCCCACCAAACAAATTTAATGATGATGCAGGGATCTGAAATTGAGTCACTAACCAACTCGTTCGGATTTCGGCATCAACACTCCGTTTCGACCCCCATTTTTGAAAACTGTAAGGAAAGATCTGTTCTTATTTGGTATTTCTCTATCCAAACTTGTAGAATGCTTACCCTGTAAAGTGTAAACTTCATAAAGATTAATCCTTGAGTTGGCTTTAATTGTATCCAGAAGCCTCTTCCTTAGCCACAGAGCATTCTACTTAGATGAAGAATCTACGGAACCGACTTTGCTCTGAAATCTTGATGAATTCATTTCCCTCTGCTTCCAGGACGAAAAACTTTTGCTCGATCTTAAACTCTCTAACTAATCTCCTATGACTCATTATCATTCTTCCATTGTTGAGACCCAAGTAAGGTTAAAGATGTGAAATATGAATAAATTATGGGAAACTTTTTACCTTTGCAGGTGCAGCTTATGCACCATAGCAAGACCAATAAATTATGTATGTGTAGTTACTGTAAATGAAATTTTGGTTCCTGAAATAATCTTGTAGATGATCTCAGCCAAGAAAATAAAATATTGGTACTCGGGCTGCACAATATTTGACTCATTTTGATTATAGTAACTAATGAAAATGGTTTTAATGTTTTTGAATATATAACTAATGCACATATAATATTGATGATAAACTATGTATAACTGACTGATAGCATTCAAATATTTTTTAATAATTTTTAAAATGTAAAGTATTTATTTATTATATTCAGTTTAATACTTGTTTGTATTTCCATTCAAAAAATATGTCATATTTATTTTATTTCAAATAAATCTTGGATTAATAAAATTTAATATTAATAAAATAGGTATGATGTAGATTAATATTATTCAAATAATTTTGTTTGATGTCCAAAATAATCTTAAAATGAATATATTAATTTGTTATATCATGAATAACTACTGGCAACAATGGCCAGGATGAAACTTTCCATTGCGTTTCAAGAATAAACGTTTCTCAATTATCACACTCAAACCTTTTCCAGTGTTGATCGCCTTATTTGGCTTCCTTACTTATCCCATCGTCTTCACATTTTGGACAAATTTTAGAATATATCAGAGGTACTATGTCAGACATACAACGAGTAAATAATGTTATGACATTTGTGTATTTATTTGAATTTTGAATCATCATGTGAGTGGTGATGTAACACCCTAGGCGAATCCCACATTGGCAAAGCACGGGAGAGATGTTGGGTATATAAGGGGTGATCCACACCTTAATTGGCAAGACGCGTTTTGGGGTGTATGGGCACCTCAAAAACAAACTCGTGCGGGCCTTGTTAAGGCCCAAAGCGGACAATATCTTGCCAAATCTGGGTTGAGTCATGACATTATGGTATCAGAGCGGCTCCGCGTGTCCTCTTGAGCGATGGTGGGGCAAACCTCAGTGAGGACGCTGAGTCTCCAAGGGGGTGTATGTAACACCCTAGGCAAATCCCACATCGGCAAAGTACGGGAGAGATGCTGGGTATATAAGGGGTGATCCACACCTTAATTCCGCGTGTCCTCTTAAGCGATGGTGGGGCAAACCTCAGTGAGGACGCTGAGTCCCCAAGGAGGTGTATGTAACACCCTAGGCAAATCCCACATCAGCAAAGCACGGGAGAGATGCTGGGTATATAAGGGGTGATCCACACCTTAATTAGCAAGACACATTTTGGAGTGTATGGGCGCCTCAGAAACAAACTCGTGCGGACAATATCTTGCCAGATCTGGGTTGGGTCATGACATTATGATCTCGCCTAGGGTGTTACAGGCGATTATTCAATTATACACATCATGCATGCATTAATTTATTGTAATATATCAAAGGTATTCTAAAATTTCTCCACGTTTTGATAAAAAAAATTTGCCCAAAGATGCATTCCTAACTTCATATAGTCATGCCAATCTTATAGTTGTTGGGCAATTGGTAAGCTATGTTGTGTCTATGTAGTTTATAAGTGACTCAAAAGCAAATTCTTATGACCTTCTAGTTATTTGACAAACAACGACAGTTATATAAAAAAAATTGATTTTAAGTTGATGTAAATAACTTAGTCTCCTAACTAACACATAAACCTCAATATTCTCCTTAAATCTACTGAAAAAACAACGAATTTATTTATCTTGGGAAAGGGATTCAGCCTTGGCAAGGAGCCTTTTCAAACTAAGCCTGAATTGATCTCCCACACTATTAGTTTGTCGTAATCTGGTAAGCTCATTGGATGGATAAAAAAATTCATGTTGAACTATATTGTAAACGAAGACCTTCGAACATGTCCCAATATACTTCCATTGATCGACTCTTACTGAAGTAGATGGTACCACATTTGTGCCTCCCATTCAAAGTGAAAAGAGCCCTAATCCTACTTTTTCCGACTTTGTTCTGTTGTTTGAAATAATTCATCAACTCTACATAGCCAAATTTGCAGGATCTTCACTAGCATCTAAAACGTGGGAAATCCACCTTAACTTTGCTTTGGAGTGTTATGAAGAGGCACTGGCTGCCATGGCTTCTCTTTCCTTCAGCTGGGCCATTGGAAGCTCCCCATATCTCGTAGGTAGATGCTGAAATAGTTCCATAATTCTTTTACGACCTATTGCTGGAGTGTTAGTTTTTTTCTTAAAAAAAAAAAAGTCCAAAGGAAACCTCTCAATATGAAATTTTCGGACCTGTAATATATACACACACACACACACATTATCATTAATAAATGATCAAAATGATTTAATCTTATTAATTTTGTTTTTAATGATTGAAATTAGGATTATTGACTTCAATGTGGTTCATTTTATTTTTTTAGATCACACTGGACTTACACCGATCAATTAAGAGAATGTGAACAGAAATTTTATTCCGTTTAGTTTTCTTTATATATTTCACTGTTCGTTTAGTTCATTTCTTCAAAAACCGAACTAAAAGAGTTTACTTTAATTATCAAACACTTCCAATATTCTTGTACATTGAACGACATTTTTGTAAATACAATTAACAGTGTGCCCAGCAGAGATAGCTGGACAAGATTAAATTGTTATCAGACTAATTGAAGGGGAAAAATAGAATTTAAAATACAAGATCAAATTACTATTTTTTAAGATAATAATAATAATATAGATTTTTGTTTGAAATTAATAGAGATATTATTTTAAACATAATAAAAAAATCTTGTATGCTGTAATAATCCGAAATAAAATACAATGTTCGTTATTGTTTTTCAATAAATGGTAGCCCACCCAAATTTGGCGGCAATCCAGTTCAGAATTTGACATGAAGCCACGTGCCGGTTGCTGGGAGTTTCAACGTTCTGACTTGTTATTGCATCGCACGTCTGAAGCTTCAATCTCGTTCAAGATTCTGTGGTCTCTATACAAACTTGACTAAGGGTAATAACAATCAGATACCTGATTTCTTCCATATTTTCTGAAGGATGTAATATGTCCATAAAAGTCCATTTCCGTTAAAGAAGTCCCCGACCTCTATTTTTGAATTTTTTTTACATTTAGCTCCAACAGAAGAAACAGCATCATAACACCATAGGTAATATAATCAAATTAATAGTTTACTACTATGAATAATGGGTTGACCGATAAACCTTACTGAAGTATATAAGAGGAATTCATGCACTACTTAAGATATCAACAAAACATATCTTCATTTAATGTGCACGTAACTCATTTGAATTTTATTTGGAAGTTTTTAAATTATTTTTTTACATATTTTACACTATCAGAGCACTAGAAAGATTCATTTTTTTCTCTAACTTTTCACATTTGAAACATGTAAACTTCAAATCTAGAGAGAGAAAAATTATATATATTTATAAAATACAAAATTATAAAGCTATCACAAATCAAGATCAAAATAAATAAAAACATTATATATCAAGATCTAGATGGATATATCTATCTTTTTCAATGGATTAATAAAAGGAGAGCTGTTTTATTTTGTTCTAGAGATTTTTGAGAGAGAGGGAGGCAAAAAAGGAAAGAGAAGGAGCCTGTAACCTCTATTGAAATTAATAAATCCTTGCAATTACTATTGTTTTGATCATTACAAACTAAGAGCATGATTTTTTTTTTAATTTTGCTACCGAGCACTCTTCTCATTCCATCCAAATATTTGAATTAATTGTAAAGGTATACTTTTTAGTAATATCTCAAGTTAGATAATTTTTAACTTGTAAACTTACTTAGTATTTTATGTAATATCTTATGGATAAATGTGAGTGGATTATAAATTTTTTAGCTTGTAAGGTTACTTATTATTCTATATAACTATCCTATGAATAAATATGGCATCAAATAAGTAGAAAGAACTATTTAATTATTTTGAAGCTAATCATCTTACTTTAATTGTAAGATATCAAAACAACTAAATTATCTTATTAGAGTCAAAACATGTAACTGAATAGTAAAAAACTTTCATTTTATTTATAAGAGAACGACCCTCACTTTCTCTCACTATCATAAAAGAGTGGACTAAAAAACTTCAAAGATTTTTTTTTTTTCCTTATACATTTCTTCAACATACGAGTAAATACAATCCACTATTATCATGCGTATACTAATCTAAGTGCAATGGAAGTGTTCAAATAAAAACCAATATGGGTACTCAATCATTTTCTTGAAGAGTCGGTTAACAATTTGATACAAACAGAAAAATATACGCCCTTATTTGAGAAATAAAAAAATCAGGTACCTAGATGCTATTGCTCCTCGTCACTAACTACCACTTTCTGTTTCTATCAGATAAAGAGAAAATGGAAGTGAAGATTGAAGAAGGAAAAGAGCTGTGAGCCTGCGACTGTGTCAGCAGCCATTAGTATTAAAAAAAAATGAAGATAAAAATTAATCGGTATAACAGTAAAATGTATGGCATTTCGCAAATTTAGATCCGCAAATCATGCTCATTCGTAGCTTTGTTACACAGACAACACACAACCCATATACCAACTTTAAACAAAATCAATAAAAAATTAATTAAATTTTTTATCTAATTAATTTTTTCAAAATTTTCCTCTAATTTCCATCCATGTCCTCTCAATCTGTCAATCTCTTGTGTCTACAAAGAAAGAAAGAAAAAAATTTCAGTTTTGGGTCATTTTTATTGATTGGAAAGAGAAGGAACAAAAACCCAGAAACCCAATAAGGCCGGCCAGAATTCCTACATCATAGAACATATAGTCTCTTAATTTATCTAATAATTAAAAAAAAAAATTCTTTACGTCCTTTGCTAGGATTTCTGGTTTTGGTTTTCAAACAAATTTTTTTTTTTCTGGTTTTTGCTCCACTTCCCATCTCTTGTTCTTAGTTCTTGATTTTCGTTACACAAGGTTTTGTGATAGTTACTTTTTGTTTTGGTTTTTCTTCTGAGTTCTGTTGATTCCAAAAGTGTTTTCCTTACAGTTTTGTACATTGCTGTTGTATGGTTAAGGAGTTGAAAATCTTGCTTTTTCTATGAGTATGATTGAAATTTGGTTGAAATTGGGAGAACCAAGATTGGTAATTTCAATATTTGTGAAATTGGGTAGAGTTCATGGTTACCCTTTTGCTTAATGTTGACATTATTGCAAAGGGTGGCTTGTGAATAATTAAAAATCACACCTCTTCGGCAACAAAAGGGATTGTGAGGGTGGGCAAGATTATGGGCTGCATTTGTTCCAAGGGAGCTGCACCAGAAGATGAAATTCATGCAAGCGATAGGGACAAACAATTGAACATTTCCTCTGTTCAATTGGTTGCTCCAGCTCCTTCATTGAGAGAGCATCCTGGGGGGATAGTTGTTGGAAATGAAGGATCAGTGAGGCGGGGGCAGCAGCAGCAGCAGCAGCCTGGGTTGAAGGCTAATGTGACTGTTCCATTTGATGAGGGAGAGAATCCGAGGACAACGATTGTAGAGAGGCCTAAACGAAATCGTCATCAAAGATGTGCTACAATGGATATGGGAATGGGAATGGGAACGGAAACAACCATTGTAGCTGTAGGATTGCAACCGCAGATGTCTAGGATAGTTTGCTTGCCAGTTGGGCCTGAAGGAGACGAAGTGGTTGCTGGTTGGCCTTCATGGTTAACTTCAGTTGCTGGTGAAGCAATCAAAGGATGGCAGCCGCGACGGGCAGATGCCTTTGAGAAGATAGACAAAGTTAGTTCTTGTTATCGCCTCTTTCATATATGTTGCTTATTATCTTGGATGTTTGGATTTAATTTGATTCTCAGATTTATAACTTTTTTACTTGTTTTTGTCTTTTTTTTTTGTAATAAAGCCATGATCTTGAACATGGTAATTGGTGGATTCTTGGGGAGTCTGGTTAGATGAAGCTCTCAAGTTAATTTAGAGTTATCTTAGAGCTAAAGAAAAGTTAAACGTAGTAGTTTACGCTCTGCTTTGGTGTTGATAACAATTATCTTCCTTTTAATTTGACACAACTGCTTACATCTAATATCTTGTAATAATGGTTGGAATGATATGATGTTATAGTTGTTTTATAGTGATACTTTGAAATGATGACGAGTTGAAAGACTCGGAAAACAATCCATCGAGGCAGTAAGGAAATTTACCTTAATCATGAAGTACATACTTTGGTAGTCTAAGATGTGATTCACTGGCAAATATGTTTGTTAATGTGCGTTTAGCTCATGGCTGTTTGGTTGGAGTTCTAATTTCTTAGATATAGGCTTGCTCAGCTTGTTCTGTCATTTTATATGCTAATTTCCAAATGTTATGATAAATTTGCAGATTGGACAAGGAACTTATAGCAGTGTATATAAAGCCCGTGATCTTGAGACTGGTAAAATTGTTGCATTGAAGAAAGTGCGGTTTGCCAATATGGATCCAGAAAGTGTTCGATTCATGGCCAGGGAAATCCATATTTTGCGTAAACTTGACCATCCAAATGTTATGAAGCTTGAGGGTCTAGTTACTTCAAGGTCAGGCAGCTTGTACCTTGTCTTTGAGTACATGGAGCACGACCTTGCTGGGCTTGCAACAACACCAGGCATCAAGTTCACTGAACCACAAGTAATTGCTGTTCTATTGATTTTGATGTTTTAAGTGCCAAGTTTTGTAATATTCTCAGTTTATTAGGTGAACTTACTGCTGGAAAGATTGACCGACTATATGCTCAAACTTTCCACGTTTCTTCTGGCCATTTAGACCAAATAGTTTACTCATCTTGCAGTTGATATTAGTCTTATATTGAAATTTATGCAACTGGATTGCAGATCAAATGTTATATGCAACAGTTGCTTCGTGGACTTGAACACTGCCATAGTCGTGGTATCTTGCACCGAGACATTAAGGGTTCAAATCTTTTGATCAACAATGCTGGAGTTCTTAAGATTGGAGATTTTGGTCTGGCGACTACTTATGACCCTAGTCAAAATCTGCCTTTAACAAGTCGTGTTGTGACTTTGTGGTATCGGGCACCTGAGCTTTTACTTGGTGCTACAAAGTATGGAGCTGCTATAGATATGTGGAGTGCTGGTTGCATCCTTGCTGAACTGTTTGCTGGGAAACCTATTATGCCGGGAAGAACAGAGGTATTCTCATTACATTATATATAGGCTAACATTCTTAAATTGTCTCACGTAGCAGATAACTGATTATAAATTTTTCAAATATCTTATTAATTTTGCATAGAAACATATGTTTTCCATGCTTTGGTGTAAAGAAAATTCCGTCCAATCTAAAGAGGACATTTTACATGTATTTAGATATAACTTAACTTAAGGAACATTTTGCTTTGCTCTAGATTAAATTTCCATGTGGGGAATGGAAAACAAGAATTAGTATGCAGTGAGCATTACTTGTGTGCATCATGTGTTGTGTGAATGTTTGTTTGTTCAGTGTTTCCATGCTATCTTTAAGACAGTAGATTATTATCTATGAACTCTTGTGAAAAGCATGATTAATATTTCTGCGGATGCAATGGGCATTATAAATAATGAGCGAGGGAAAATTGAAAAATTTAACACGGCAGTCACATTTAGGTGATTATAACAACAGTGTTCCATGTAATTACAGGTGGAGCAAATGCACAAGATATTTAAGCTTTGTGGTTCACCCTCTGAGGATTATTGGCGGAAATCAAAATCCGCACATGCAACTAGTTTCAAGCCTCAGCAACCTTACAAGCGTAAAGTTCTTGAGACATTTAGAAACTTCCCTCAGTCAGCTCTGGCTCTAGTTGAAAAACTACTCACAATTGAAAC